>NC_090649.1:464682483-464887483 GCF_040937935.1 Hyperolius riggenbachi | reverse complement strand
TGCATGACATTGCAGCGGAAAGGTGCTTGTGGGCGGCAATCTGAACTGCCCAACAAGGGCGCAGTTCAGCTGTCCATAGAAACCGGCCTTTTTAGTCTGAGGCAGGTTTCACACTGTATACCAGCGTCAGTGGTGTGGAGTGACCGCTGCACCGTACCACCAAAAACAGGCCTTTACAGGTACAGTGTTCCCTATCTGGCCACCAGCCAAGCAGGAAGTGATGTGCGCTTGTGGTCACTTCCGGCTTTGGGGTAAGCGGAAGTGCACGGAAACGTGCCATAAAACTACGCTGTCACGTCGTCAATTGTTTAATAAAAAAAACCTGTGCCGCCATAGACTGACATGACTTCCGGGCCAATGCAGGTCATCGCAGAAAACGCACAATAACGTTGTTTTGTGGTAGCGTTTGGGCACCCCCTCCATAGGGATACATTAGGCTGCGTTAGCAGTGTGGCAACATTGCTGTATCGTGCCAGTGTGAAAGGGCCCAGAGTGTGTCTACATGGAGGTTTATAACTGAAAGATTGTAGTGTTTAACAGCTACACAATATTGTGTAATTCTTGCACAAGGCAATCCTTTGAGCCGTCTTGAGCGAGAGTCCAGCATGTGTACAGCTGTATCATGGTGTCTAGTGCTCCGCTGTGGTGGATTGCAAAGGGACCAGCAAACGGTAGTATTCTCTTCTGTTCCTCGCGTTACTCTATACCGGTTGTTCATCTGTAACCTGTTGTCCCGTCACATGCTCAGCTGCCTTTGATTAAAGTGGACCTAAACTCTTGCACGGGACAGAGGGGAAACCTATAGAAACTAGTGACCTAAGCACGTTTAAAAACGGGCTCTAGGTCTGTCAATGTGCGTGCACACTTGTCCGGCCCGCCCCGCCCCCTGGTGTGTCCTGTCCCAACGGCTGTCAGTGTAGGACATGCGCAGTAGAGCAAAAGCCCTGACACAGGGACAGGATGCAGGGACACTTGCCTTTTTATTAGGTAGGATGCACCCTGTATGTATTTAGAGAGTTTAGCCTGTCTAATTCCCACTCAACTGTGACTAATCACAAATTGTAATTTGGTCTCTCTGCTGACTGCCTCTGCAGAGAGCTAATTAGTAAACACAGGAGGTTAGCAATGTCTGCTTCTATGAAAGCAGGAAGTAAACACACTGCAGATGTATTGCTTTATTTGTATCCGCTGTAACAAATGTTTTTCTTTAAATGTTGTCATGCTGTTGCTTGCCTTAGAGCAGAGAAGTTCTGAGTTCAGGTCTGCTTTAAAGCACATTAGAGCGACGGGGAAAAGATTGGCAGCACTCCTAATCGGGCTGCAACTGAAATCAAATCAACAGAGGTGTGCACTGCCCCCCAGGGACTTGAATACACACCTTGAATACAAATCAGATGCAAAACTATGCACTAAACCCTAATCTAAATCTATTGCGGTGGGAGAGTCTAGTACCTAACGATCTGCGTGCAAACTGTTTTGGAAGCGAACGCCCTGCTTTGCTGCATCTGTTTTGAATGCAAGTTGTGTAATCTGCCTGTGTTTTGGGCTCTGCACATCTATGCAGCTGGTCAACTCGGGTGCAGCCTGTGTTTGGAAGCACTGTTAATATCTCCTGTTGTATTAGAGCAAAAGGAACTGAGTGTGTACGCTCTGTAGTGTTCTGCATTTCAGAGTCTCAGGAAGTCTGATAGAGATGTGTATGTACCAAGATTCAAATCGGTGTCAGCCTTTTTATCTGATCTGTGGTTAAGGTTACTGACATCCTGATCTGCCTATCTAGATGTGTACTGTGATTTGAAACACTGACAGCCTGCTTAGCTGATTGTACTGGGAGCTGAGGTCATTTTGTGTTTGAGATTTCAGCAGCTGACAGCCTTTGTCATTTTCTGTATGTTGTTTGAGAAGTTGTCTGTATTATGAGTTGAGCATAGACTGTAGGCGCCAATCGTGGAAGTGCTGGCATTCTAGATGCTGTCGGGCCTCAGTAGTGAATGTATTGACTTCTTGGGCAACGTTGAGCCTGGTCAATGAGTTGCATGGTCTTCCCAGTCATTTTTAGACCTGCGCAGTGGTTATACAGGCTTCTTAATCTCTGCTGGTCCCCAGCAATGGCGACACTGCTGCTTTCATGGGCACTGTTAGGGCTGAGTAGTGATTGAGCTGCTTCTTTCATAGGCACTGCTAGGCCTTAGCAGTGACTGTTCTGGTGTCCAAGGCATTATCTGGGCCGCGTGGTTAGTGCATTACTTCATAGTCCTTATTGGGCTGGAGCAGCAGGTAACCCTGGCTTTCTAGGCATGGTTGGGCCAAGGGAGGTGTGCAGGCTTCAGATGCGTTGTCATTGTTAAGTGGGGATTCTATGACTCTTAAAGAGACACTGAAGCGAAAAAAAAAATGATATAATGAATTGGTTGTGTACTATGAATTATTACTGGAAGATTAGCAGCAAAGAAAATATTCTCATACTATTATTTTCAGGTATATAGTGTTTTTTCTAACATTGCATGATTCTATAATATGTGCAGATTACACAACACTCAGCATTCAAAATGAGTCTTTCAGAGCAGTCTGTGAAGTAATGACATCTCCTCTAGCAGAGGAAAAGTAAACAGTTCAATTACAGTTGAGATAATAAAAGTCAGATAACAGCCCTCTCCAGGACTAACTTGGTCGGAGAGCTTAATAGCTTTTTTGCATAGAGATAACAACTGGAGTTTCTCAACTCTTCCTGTACTGGAAACAATTACACTGATATATCTGATCTTAATGTTTTATTTCTTAGCTGTAGTACACATACAAATCATAATATCATAATTTTTTTTTTTCGCTTCAGTGTCTCTTTAAGGCCTTATTGGGACTGAGCAGTGGTTGTCCACATTGTCAGGCCTAGACAGTGTTGGTGCAAGCTTGTGATGCATTGTCAGGCCTAGACAGTGTTGGTGCAAGCTTGTGATGCATTGTCAGGCCTAGACAGTGTTGGTGCAGGCTTGTGACACATTGTCAGGCCTAGGCAGTGTTGGTGCAAGCTTGTGACGCATTGTCAGGCCTAGGCAGTGTTGGTGCAAGCTTGTGACACATTGGCTATCATTCCAGCTGACTTTACCGACCACTCGGCAAAGTCAGCATTCATAAAGGCTCTTTCCGCATGAAAAAATGACACTACCGAGCAGAGTGATAAATCACCGCCTTGTGCGGTGATTATCGGAACAAATGTAGCAAAATGTTAATTCATAAAGAATACCGCCAGCGGTGCAACGTCGGAAAGTCCCGCTCCCTCTGATGTGGCGATACCAATGCAAGTGAATGGAGACACACAGACCTCCTAGGCAGCTGCAGCAGAGCGGAACACTGAGCAATGTATCAACTCGGCAGCTTCCGTGTCTCCGCAAGCCTACCTACCGCCAGCCTAGTTCGGGGAATCTCTGCACTGCTTCCGCACATGGATACTTCTTTATGAATGCCCACCCAGAAGTCTAAAACACCGCCAGCGGTGTTTTTCCGCATCGATTCCCCTTACCGACAGCCTCTTTATGAATGATACCCATTGTCAGGCCTAGGCAGTGTTGGTGCAAGCTTGTGATGCACTGTCAGGCCTAGGCAGTGTTGGTGCAAGCTTGTGATGCACTGTCAGGCCTAGGCAGTGTTGGTGCAAGCTTGTGACGCATTGTCAGGCCTAGGCAGTGTTGGTGCAAGCTTGTGATGCACTGTCAGGCCTAGGCAGTGTTGGCTCTGCCTGTTCAGTAAGCCAGCAGCTATTCAGTAGGAGACCTTGGGCAAGTCTCCCTAACATCGCTACTGCCTATAGAGCGCGTCCTAGTGGCTGCAGCTCTGGCGCTTTGAGTCCGCCAGGAGAAAAGCGCAATATAAATGTTCTGTGTTTGTTTGTTTGTTGTTTGTTGGTGCAAGCTTGTGACGCATTGTCAGGCCTAGGCAGTGTTGGTGCAAGCTTGTGACGCATTGTCAGGCCTAGGCAGTGTTGGTGCAAGCTTGTGATGCATTGTCAGGCCTAGGCAGTGTTGGTGCAAGCTTGTGACGCATTGTCAGGCCTAGGCAGTGTTGGTGCAAGCTTGTGACGCATTGTCAGGCCTAGGCAGTGTTGGTGCAAGCTTGTGACGCATTTTTGGGCATGAGCAGTGGATGCGTTGGTTTTTGAGGCATTTTCAGGGCCAACCAGTGTAATGTGTAAGCTGTGAGACCTGAACAGTTAGGTTTATTGGCTTCTAAAGTACTATTGGGCCCAGGCAGTGTATATGCTGGGCTTGGCCAGTGTGTGTACTGGCTTCCTGGGCATTATTGACCCTGAGCAGTGAGTGTGCCGGCTTCCCAGGCATTATTGGACCCCAAAAGTATGTAGATAAAAAAAGATCACAAGTCAGTCCACTTTCATTATAGACCAGGGATATAGGTTGGTTTGTGTACATAGTGGCACCAGCACACAGACCTGTTAGGTGGAAGGACGTTCTGTTCCTGTTGTGTGTAAAGTACCCATAATTGAATCCTCTGACCAAGGGATTGCCTCTACCGGGCAATCAACTGCAGTGTGGTTGACCAGTGGCAAGCAAGATCCTTTGCGATGTCCGCCAGTTTACATTGAGCACAATGGAATGCAATCTGTTCTCCCCAATCAGATTTTAAAACGGACGGATCAAATGGTGGATTGCTTAAAGCAAACCTGAATTGGCTCTATAGGCCCCAGGGCCGTCCCTCTCCTTAGGTAAGTATGTTAAGAGCAACTGTCGCAAATATCTTAAAATTTTAACACCGAAGTACATTTTTCTCAGCATAAAATGAGCCATAAATTACTTTCTCCTATGTTGCTGCCACTTACAGTAGGTATTAGAAATCTGACATTACCGACAGGTGTTGGGGCTATTCCATTTCTTCATGGGGATTCTCAGCATGGCCTTTATTCTTGATAAAGCTATTCTTTAAAAATGATTAATACAAAGATGCTGGCCAGCTTCCCTGCCCGCTGCACACTTACTTGGCAGTTGGACGGAGCAACTGTCATTCACTAAGTGTCTTCGCAGTACAGCCCGGAGGACGTTCGATGACATCAGCTCGCCCGCATGAGGCGCACTTTGGAGAGCAGAAGAGCCCGACCTGGAACCCGGCCTGGCCAGGTCGGGTGAGCCACCGGAGAAGACTGGGAGTCTCGAGCAGCGCCGAGGGCACGTCCTGCCTGCCATGGGCTAGAGGAAGCCCCAGGTAAGTGGAATTGTTTTTTTATATTTTTTTTTTTTTTTTATGCAGGACCATGAACCTTCCCTTTAAGTTATGAATACGCATTGGATAGCTGCCTCCTGAAACCGTTCCTGTTTGTTTCAGTTGTCAGTTTTGGAACTAATGCTGCGTACACACTGGCGAATATGGTCGTTTGAAACAGCTCATTAACGATCGTTCCGCCGACAATCGGGGAAAGAA
Organism: Hyperolius riggenbachi; assembly: GCF_040937935.1. Taxonomy (NCBI): domain Eukaryota; kingdom Metazoa; phylum Chordata; class Amphibia; order Anura; family Hyperoliidae; genus Hyperolius; species Hyperolius riggenbachi. Next base: position 464,882,059 of record NC_090649.1, on the reverse strand, counting down.
CTTTACCCAACGATCATTAACACGAACGACATCGGGAAGATGGAAATATCCAACCTGACGGATCATATCTACCGACAATCGTTGCAAAACTATAGTGTGTACAGACATCGGCCGAGAACGATCGTTACAAGGGCCAATGCGCCTGCGTTGAATTCTGCCCAGCTTCAGTACTTCCTTTGTAGCGCAGCCGCAAAGATTGTTACATTGCTCATTTCAATTAAACTTTGTGTTCAAGTTAACAATCATATATTTGTATCTATTGTAACTCCGTGTCAGAGTTTTCTTTTTTTTTTTATTGTATATAAATATGTACGCAACATTTCCTTCTGATCGTTCTTTTCTGCGAGAACGATCGTTAAAATGTGTATGATGATCGCTGCATCCCATCGTTGCATTCCAATCTTTCCAATATCGTTCGTCTGGTAACTATCGTTCCTTGCAAACGATAGTTATCGCAAGTGTGTACGTAGCATAACTCTATACAGACACATTGCTCAGCTCCTTTAGGCTAGGTGCACACTTGGCAGAAACGCAAGTGTTGCGGAAAACACTGCTTTTTTTTTTTTTTTAAATTTCTTTTTCTCCTTTTTTTCTGCCGCCAATGGAAGTCTATGGGCCGCATATAAAAACGTTTGTGTTTTGTATGCGTTCGTTTTAAAAACTCTGGTTTTGTTGCATAGTATTCAAAAGCGCACATAATGAAAGTTAATGGGAACGCAATTTTTTTTCATGGGTTTTTTTTTTTTTTTGGGGTTTTAACCACTTGCCGACCAGTGGATTTTACACTGATCGGTGCTGCGTGGGCTCTACAGCCCGCAGCACCGATCAGGAGTCCAGCAGGGCGATCAGACTACCCCCTTTTTTCCCCACTAGGGGGATGTCCTGCTGGGGGGGGTCTGATCGCCGCCGGCCATCTGCGTTTTGCGGGGGGGGCTTCTCAAAGCCCCCCTCCGCAGCCATTTCTGCCCTCCCGCTCCTTACCTCCCTCCCTCTCTCCGTAATGTGCAGGACGGAGTTCCGTCCTGCGCATTGAAGGATAGGCTTCAGCCTATCATATGCCGGCGATCCCCGGCCAATCAGAGGCCGGGGATCGCCGATCTGCCTTACGGCGCTGCTGCGCAGCAGCGCCGTATGATGTAAACAGCGGGGATTTCTTCCCCGCCTGTTTACATTTTGCCGGAGAGCTGCGATCGGCGGCTCTCCGGCTGTTCACGGAGACACCCTCCGTGAACTGACATGGAAAGGCCGCTCGATCGAGCGGCCGTTTCCATGGTAACCCGCAGACGACCAGTTTACGCCAATCGGCGTTAGCTGGTCGTCAAGAGGTTAAGAATGCTATTAGGATACAGAGGCTGGTTCTGCATACAATGACCTGCCTTTGTTACTATACTGTGCCCCCCTAGTAAAAATCCCGCTGTGCTGGCGACATGCAGCTTGTCGCTAGAAGGCTGTTTACATCCAGGCTGTCATTTACTGCCGCTCCCCTGCCTCCTCTATAGCGCTGCTCCCCGCCTGTGTCCCTTCCCTCCCCGCCTCCATAAGCTGATTGGAGGGAAGGGATGCAGGCGGGGAGCAGCGGTATAGAGGAGGCGGGGGAGCGACGGTAAATGACAGCCTGGATGTAAAAAAGCCTGCTAGCGACAAGCTGCATGTCGCTGGCACGTGTTTTTTTTTATTTTTATTTTTTCTCCTGGGGGACAGCAGAGCTCAGGGGGGTTGGGGGGTATGCACAGTATAGTAACAGGCTGGTCATTGTATGCAGAACCAGCCTCTTTATCCTAATAGCACTCTTAAACCCCCCCTAGGGTTCCCTCTAATAAATTGTTTTGTGATGTATTTCCACTTCCTGTTTTAGTGATTTGCATAAAACGCAATATAGAAACTCATTGAAAACCCCTATGCATCTTGTAAATCTGAACCGCAAACGCATAAAAAAAAAAAAATGCACGCAAGATGGTAGAAAAGTGCAAATGCGGGAAAAAATGTAAACGCGCGCGCACACACACAAACCGCACAGGACAGAATACGTGGCCTTTCACGCTCTGTTATGTGTGCACCCAGCCTGAAGCAGTATGTTCTGAATTATGGAGAGGGGAGGAATGAGGGAGCGGGACATTGGAGTAAAAACTTTAATGGTGGCACCCGCAAGAACAGAAGGGGGGGGGGGGGGTCAGGTAGGTTTGACCTGCGTTGCTGGGGAAGAAGCTGTGCATACTACTTTGCCAAGCAGAATCTAGAGCAGCCTTTTTACCTTGGAGGAACCCAGTAAATAACGTTTGGATCTCAAGAAACCCCTGCAAACAATTTTTTGGTCTCGAGGAACCCCTATTTTTTTCAGGAGGCATGGTCTTTAAATAGGTTAGGCTGCTAATTTCATTATCTCCTATTACACTGCCACTCATCATACTGTCTCCTGACCCCCCCCCCCCCCCCAATGTAGTGCTTCTTGTTACAGTACCACCTATTATAGTGTGCTCTATTATACTTCTCCTACGATGAAGTAAAATGCCAAGGAACCCCCGCAGAGTCCTCAAGGAACCCTGGTTGAGAGCCTGATCTAGAGCATGGATGCAGCTTTTATTTTAGGTGGTCTGCATGATCCTTCGGCTCTCTATTCAGTGTCTGTACAGGTACCCCCAGTCTTCATCTCCTGTATTAACTCAGGTGTAAAGGATTGGTCAAGCTGCAGGACTCTCCTCTACGAATAGTGCTCGGGCGAGGCTAGTGGGCTGTCACTGGACGCTGGCAAACTGTTGGATGGAACTATCAAACACTCATTTTAGCTGGCAAAAAACTATATCTTGATTGTGGTTCATAATTGGTCGGTTTAAGGGGCACTGTAGTGACCTATAGTAGAATGCAGTGAATTATTCAGGATACCCCCTTTTTTGCATGAAGGCAGTAGAAATATTTCCTATAGCGCTGTATATTTGTATGTAGCCCCACCCTCCCACTGAGGCTTAGCATTCTGGGAGATCAGAAGAGGGCTTTTCTATTTCCTTTAGAACTCTCAGTAAACAGACATTCTGCAGAGGTCACCTGCCAGCATTAAAGATGTTGCCGCCTGTGATAAATTTCAGGAAGTAAATTGAAGAGAGGAACAATTTTACAATGTGTAAATGCTGACTAAATTTATAAGGAAATATTGTTGGGAGAGAAAAAAAAAGCTATTTTGACAGCATTTCCTCTAAAAAATAATTTCAGAAGTTTACATGAATATATATGTGGCTGGTGTAATGAATGGGGTAGATGAGACAGCAGTAGCAATTGGATGAGAGTATCCTATTGGCTCCTTGTTCCCTACAAGGCAGTTTAGCATGTTTGTGTTGCCCAGGAGCCTTTGCATTTCTCAGGTAGCTTCCAGGAGTACTTAGGATGTACTGAATGATATTCTTCCTTTAGTTGTGTTTTTATAGTAATTAATCTTAGCAGGGTTTGCCCCTTCCGGAAGATTGTCGAGCAGCATTTTTGCTATAACACGGTGTACCGTGGAGACTTGCTTCTCACCACCTGCTGTGTTCAGAATAAGCCGCTTCCCTCAGGCATCCTTTTGTTTAAAGATGAGTTTTGTCCTTGAAGCCGTAATGCAAATCGCTTTCTCTGCTGATCTCCAGACTCCATTAAAAAGGAACTGCGATGACTTCTAGTAAGATGTATTAAATGGTTTAGGCTTCCCTTTCTTACATTAATTATCCTGGTTTTGGCATGAGAGGTTTCTTATATCTATATATTGCTCTGTTATATAACCTGCCTTCCCAGTGACATTACATTGGGGGGAGGGGGGGGGGGGGGGGGGTTATTATAGTTTGTAAGTGATCCACTGCAGCAGTAAAGATGGCTTCATGTGTGTAAAATCTTACCACCTCTTGATTTACTTTATTAAACATTATAAATGGGTAAACATGAATATTTTTACAATATGAATTTAAAGGGAACCTGAGCAGAGTACTCCAGCCCCACATAGCCCATGAGGTCCCTCAGCAGGTTCCGGGTCCCGCTGGCAGCCCAGTTAGTGCGGTGACTTTGGCTGAAGTTATCCAGCTGCGCATGCGAGGCCTGGCTGCACTCCCAGCTAGATCACACGCGTCACTGTAGACTTCCTGCGCAGTTCTTAAAAGACTGGACTGCTCAGGAAGCTTACAGCGACACACGTGTGATTGAGCTGGGAGCACAACTGGGCCGCACGTGCCCAGTTGTGGACGACTTCAGCCAAAGTCAATGCACTAATGGGGCCGACAGCGGGACCATGGAGTGGACCCGGCGGATGCCGAGGGACCTCGTGGGCTACAGGGGGCTGGAGGAAGCCCCCAGGTAAGTGCCCATTTTGATTTTAGTACTCTGCGCAAGGTCCCTTGAACATTAGTGTGTTTCGAGTCCACCTGCTTACAATACGTGTTGCACGTCTGTGGTGAGCATGCATGAACTGACAATCTGCCGAATGAATAAAAATGGTTTTGGCTTGCAGAGTACGCCCATCTCATACAAGCGTGCAGCCAGTTCAATCATCCAGTCCTACTGTAGTCAAACATCTGGTATGCATGCTTGTTCAGGATCTATGGCAAAAAGTTACCAGGACAGCCAGGCAATGTGTATTTATATTAGAGTTAAAAGAAAATCTGTCTGCCTTCATGTCCCTCTCATTTCAAATATACTTAGTCTGAAGCTTCCTAAAAAACGTGTTTTTAGTTTACAGTTCTCTTTAGAGTTAATGTCCTACTTGAAACGCCACATCCCTGCAGCTGAACTCTCAATTAAAACCCCCCGAAATCCTGGGGCAAAAAAAAATCTACGACTTTCAAACTCATGGATTTTGCTGCCCGGTGGAGGCAGAGCTTTTGCACTGTAGCTCTACGTCCAGTCAATCTGCGCTGATCGCCGCCTCTCCCCGCCCCTCTCAGTGAAAGAAGACGGAGGGGCGGGGAAAGGCAGTAATCGGCGCAGATTGACGCTAGTAGAGGCAGAGCTACTGCGCAAACCAAACGGGGAACAGAGGCACCAGCAGGGTAAAGGTGGATAAAACCTTTAAAAATTTGCTTGGAGGAATTGGTGGACTTGCCTCCATAAACCAGACACGAAAGACTGTCTGTATAATAGTAATCACATTTATTATATAGTACCCCAAAAGTGCAACACGTTTCGCAGGCCACGCCCGCTTCACCAGGCAATAAACGTGGGGACAAACAGAATTTCAGCAGTAGCGCCTCCTGCTACTGCTGAAATTCTTTTTGTCCCCACGTTTATTGCCTGGTGAAGCGGGCGTGGCCTCCGAAACGCGTTGCACTTTTGGGGTACTATATAATAAATGTGATTACTATTATACAGACAGTCTTTCGTGTCTGGTTTATGGAGGCAAGTCCACCAATTCCTCCAAGCAAATTTTTAAAGGTTTTATCCACCTTTACCCTGCTGGTGCCTCTGTTCCCCGTTTGCTGTACCGTGTCCACCCCTACAGAGAGAGACTTCTTAATCCTGAGTGAGGACAGGTCTAATCTCCTCACCTGCCTATACAGTGGTTGCCTTTGTGGTAACCCACGTTTGTGAGTATACTCTTCTCACTAATTATCTTTACTAATTTTATGCCGACCATACTACACTATATTGGGCTTTCGGTTTCTCTAACCTTCTACAGCACAAAGCTGTCTCCACCTGGAAGGAGCCCCAAATCTTCCCCCAGGGATTTCAGGGGGATTAAGTGAGAGTTCAGCTGCGGGGATGCAGCATTTCTGGCATTACATAAATTCTAAAGGGGACTGTTTGAAAAATGCGATTGCCTATATTTTAGAGCAGAGGAGAAGTTCCGAGTTTAGGTCCACTCTTAGTCATTGGGAGTCGTGACTTAAAAAAAAAAACACAAAAAACCTATACTTGCCTATGGAGAGAAGGCTCTGAGTGCTATTGAACCTTCCCTCTCTGGTACCCTGGTTGCGGCGGCAGCTCCTCTGAATTACCCGCTGGGGCCTTTTGAAGTCTTTGGGAGCAGAGCCGTACCCCCCCCCCCTTCCTAGACAGGCGGCTCCAAACTGCTCATGCGTGGCACAGAGAGGGTGCTCGCGCATGCACAGTATGGAACAGTCTGTCTTCGGGAGCACTCTGCCTCCTGAAGACTTTTCCGAAGCCCCCTTCAGCAGCAGAGAGAGCAGTATTTGACTAAGTTAGTCAAATACTGCTCCCGTGGACAGCGCTGCACTGAGGGCACCGGGAGAGGAGCGGGAAGGCTCATTAGGATCCAGCGCCTTCCCTCTGTAGCTGGCTTTTCTTTTAACCACTTGAGGACCCACCCTTTACCCCCCCCCCCCCTTAAGGACCAGCACTGTTTTAGCTGATCTGTGCTGGGTGGGCTGTGCAGCCCCCAGCAGAGATCAGGGTGCAGGCAGAGCGACCAGATCGCCCCCTTTTTTTCCCCCACTAGGGGGATGATGTGCTGGGGGGGTCTGATCGCTCCTGCCTGGGTGTTGCGGGGGGGGAAACCTCAAAGCCCCCCTCCGCAGCAAAATTTCCCCCCTCCCTCCCTTCCCCAGAGATCCGAGGCTGCACAGGAACGGATCTGTCCTGTGCAGCCTCTAACAGGCTCCTGCCTGTCATGTGACAGCGATCCCCAGCTGCTGATTGGCCGGGGATCGCTGATCTGGTACAACGCTGCTACTGTCAGCAAACAAAGCGGATTATTTCCGCTTGTGTTTACATTTAGCCTGCAAGCCCCGATCGGCGGCCCGCAGGCTATTCACGGAGCCCCCCGCCGTGAATTGACAGGAAGTTAAGTCGCGCGAGCGGCTGCTTCCTGATTAATTAGCTTGCAGCCGGCGACGCAGAACTGCGTCGCTGGTCCTGCAGCTGCCACTTTGCCGATGCGCGGTATGAGTGCGCGGTCGGCAAGTGGTTAACCTGACTATTCCCAATGACTTTAAACAATACAAATTCCCTGGCAGTCCTGCTGATCTTCTGCCTCTAATACTTTGCCATAGGCCCTGAACAAGCATGCAGGACAGTCCGGGAACTGGTATTGTTTAAAAGGAAATAAACATGGCAGCCTACTTATACCTCTCATTTCATGTTCCCTTTAAATTCCAGGCTTTGGCAGCTTCTTGGTGTATTGTCATAATCATCAGTCTTGACATCCTACACTTATTTGTAATAAAACCTGAGGCCTAGTTACCTAGCCTGACATGTACATTAGCATTAGAGCCTGTCTAGTGTATGTACTGAGCTGAGTCACGTGTGGCTTTTCCAGGTGTTTCTGCGTGAGGATTAGACACAGGCACCCTGCCATGTTGTGTATAGCAGGGGCTGAGTAACTGCTACCCTGCCCGGAGTGTTTATAATGAGAGCTGACTCACACTCCTGTATGTTTTCTGAGTTTACCCATGGCACCCTGCATGGTGTGTGAGATCGGAGTATGCACTGCTGGGACTCGGTGTGTGTGTGTAAATAACAACAGCAGTGGCTATTGCCACTCTCCCGGTTTTATAGAGCAGAGAAACACTTTCCACTCTGCTCGATAATAGCGTTTGGCTCCAGCATATGTTGATGAAACTATGTTGGTGTTTTTATCATAATGTGAACAGCAGGGTTTAATCAGGTCCCCTTTGCTGGTTAGCATGAAGCCTGAATGCTGGGAATGTTTGTTTTTTAGGACTTGCACAGTGAATTAAGTGCTGCTTTTGCCAACTGAGCATAGAACTGGATCTGTGAGATTTTAAATGTAGATAAGTATTTAGAGGAACTTCAACCTCATTAAAGCGGACCTGAACTCAGAACTTCCTCTCTGCTCTAAAAGATAAGCAACAGCCTAATAACCTTTTTAAAGAAAAACATTTCCTTGTTACAGCATATCAAACTCCTGAGATTACTTCCTGGTAACTTGAGAGCACAGAAAGGGTTAACCTCCTGTGTTTACATATTGGCTCAGGAGTTAACAGATGCCTGACAGCTCAAATTACACTAGCTCATTACTTGCTGAGTAGGGAGACTAAAGGTGGCCATACACTTATAGATTTTCAGCAGATTTGACCATCAGATTCCTGTCAGATGCCTGTCAAGTCGAATCTGACAGGAATCTATCTGATGTGTACCACACACTAGGAACAGATTGCCAATAGATTTCAGAATGCAATCTATTGAAAATCGATCAAAATGCATTATTGCACCATTAGATCTAATGCAACTCTATGGGCCATTGTTTTGCTGCCAGCAGCAGATCGACCTAGATTTTCCATCCTGTCAGATCAAATTGACCGAAATCGGCTGCAAATTGATCAATTTGCTGATGTGAAAGAATAGATTTCTGATCGATCGATGGCTGAAATCGACCAGTGTATGGGCCCCTTTGAAGTGAACCCAAGCTGAAGCACAGGTTCTAAACAAGTTCTTACACTGCAGAGAGGAAATCCTCAGGATCCTGTTGAGGCTTCCCTCTCTTGCCAGCGGCACCCTCCCCTCCAAATTGCAGCGCGCAGCGTCACTTCCATATGAAAGGGGTTCTGTGGACTGGTTAAATAAACAAAAAAACGACACTTACCTGGGGCATCAGTTGGCCCCCTGCAGCTGTAATGTCCCGCACCGTCCACCTACGATCCTCTGTTCCCCGCCGCCGGTCCTGGTCTAATATTCGTCTAACAAGACGAATAATGCTTGTTCCTGCACGGGCCATCGGGAGGAGCTTACAAACAAACACAGAACACTTTTCTCCTGGCGGACTGAGAGCGCCAGAGCTGCAGCCACTAGGACGCGCTCTATAGGCAGTAGCAGTGTTAGGGAGACTGGCCCAAGGTCTCCTACTGAATAGGTGCCGGCTTACTGAACAGGTAGAGCCGAGATTCGAACCCTGGTCTCCTGTGTCAGAGGCAGAGCCTATAACCGTTACTCCATTCAGCCACTCCTTACTTACTGTACAGGCTGTAGTATGAAGTGTTCTTGCACTGCGCGTGTGCAGTAAGCTCTCAATGACGCGCACCTGATTGCTCCGGCGGTGGGCAACGGAGGATCGGAGGAGGAGGACGTGGGACATGACCGCTATTGGGGGCCGATAGAAGCCCATGTAAGTGTTGGTTTTTGACTTTTTGTTTATTTAACCATTCCACAGAACCCCTTTAATGGCCGGGCTGTAGCCTTGCGAGCCCGCCTGCTCTTGCGCAGTAGCACGGAGCCTGCAGCTACGGCTTACTGCGCATGCTCGGGCTCAGTCGGCTATTGTGTGGCCATATGCAAGAAAGAGGAGCTGCGCAACCCTGATCTAATTAGCGACCATGTCATGTAGCTAATCTTCTAATCTTAATCTTCTTCTTCCCGCTCCGTGACGGGACAGCAGAATAGAGAGCGAAGCCTCAATAGGATGGTGAGGCTTCCTTCTCTTTAGGTAAGTTTCTGGTTTTAGTGTACCCGAACTTCGGCTTGGGTACATTTTAAACAGGCTTTTCTCTACAAACACACAGGGTGGATTTGTGTTTCCGTGCCTTGTGCAAAAGTTCAGGTCTGCTTTCAAAGTGGATCCGAGATAAACTTTTATTAATTGCATAATTGTGTTCCTTTCCTATTGTTTATAGGACATTCCTCAAGCCAAATACTTTTTATTTTATTTTAATACTCTAATTCCCTATAAACTAAAAAAGCCACGGCCACAGCTTTTTAGAGCGCATTGGCACTGTAGCGAGGGCTTATGGGAGCTCAGTCTGGGCAGGAGGAGGAGGTTACTAGCCAGAGATTTCAGAGGTATAGGGGAGGAGGCGAGGGGACAATTTGTCACATTACACATGGGCAAGCTGATAACATCTCCAGCCCTCAGCCTGTGACAAACAGAACATGGCTGCTGTCATTGTATCACAGGAATAAATAATCATAAACTATTTAAGCTGTTTGCAGCTAGATTTGCTGTGTAAACTATCTAAACTTTAGATAAGATATATAGACCAGTTACTTGTTAGGTGGTTTTTATTTATTTATTTATTTTTTTTAATTTATCTCTGATCCGCTTTAAAAAAACCTCCATACTCCTGTGAATAGTGACGTGGCATTGCATAAACATAAAGTAGCACTCCTACTTGAGGCCTGTTTCCACGAGGGCCATTATGCTGCCTGAATTTGCACAGTTTCTCCACAGGCACTATCAGTAGTTTTGTCTGTGGTGCGATTCTGGACGGCATGCTTCAGATTTTTGAAACGCTTGTCCGATTTCCTTGCCATGCATGGGACGGCTAAAAGATTTGGATGTGTGCTCACTCAAGTGTCGTCGTGGGCCTTGCAAAACCCATGCCGGCTAGTGGAAACTGGCCCTAAGAACTCGCATAACAGCTGTTTCCAACTGCCAAGCAACCAGAATCTCCCTCTGTGCAAATGCATATCTATTTAAAAAAAAATGCCCTTCAAACTATTGCATTGTTAGGGGATGTGATTATAAATGGTACTCCCTTTCCAGTGTATTGAGTTCCTCTTTAATGCAATGCATTGTGGGTGATTTATTTTGGTGATTGTGCAGATTGAAGCTCATTTTGGCCTTCTGATTTTTTTATTAATGTAGGCAGGCATTGAAATGACCTCCGGCCATTGAATTCTGCTCCACTGAAGTTCACAACAAGAAGGGTGGGTCTCTATCACGCCCCCCCCCCCCTTTCCCTTCCCTCCTTCCCAGGTATTTATGTCAAAAAATAGTGACAGCGCCAACAAGTGTGTCCATTTCAGCCAGCATGTAACCTCCCTGCTGTAGCAAACCTTTTAGACAGAAGATCTTTGTCTTGTCATGTCTCTAGATGCACGGAGTAAAAGTCACTTGACTAAGAACTACTAATAATGCTGTCACTTGTGAAGTTGTGTGAAATGCCATGTGGGTTGTTTAAATGGCAAAAAGCGAGTTGCTGATGGTCTGGTATGTAGAATGTCCTGCATGAAGAGGCGTCATGTCTTTTATCCAAAGCCCTGGGAAGCTATAGGTTGTGCATCAACGGGATCAGGTTCTCTGACATCTTAATCCTCATACAGACATTATGCTTTAGTAACTTGTTTTGACTGTTACGTTATAGGATACATCTGGCAAACTAAAAAAAGTTTCACTCGCTTGGGGCTTTTTTTCCACCCCCCCTGGAGGTCTGTTACATCCCACGGCGCAGGTCTACTCTGAGCGAGGCCTCCGCTCTCCCCTCCGTAAGATCGCAACCTGTGGTTGGGTCGGGATCATCTGCGTGGGTGTGCCTCTTGTGCGCAAGTACAGAATGCTCCCGGTGATAGGAGCAGGATCACGAGCGGTGCATGCGCTGAAGTTCACAAGCCAGCCTCTGGTCGTGGTCTTACAGAGGGGAGAGCGGAGGCCTGGCTCGGACGCTTAGATTGCCAGATATATCCTTTAACACCCATTAGTCAGGCGTGTCTCTACGAGCCTTAATACTTTTAGCTATAGGTCCTGGACAAGCATGCAGATCAGATGTTCCAGACCAAAGTGATTCAGACACTACTGCAGCCAGAGCGATCAGGACACCCAGGCAATTGGTATATTGTTTTTAAAAGGAAATAAATATGGCAGCCTCCATATCCTCTCACCTCAGGTTGCCTCTAAAGCTTTTTTTTTTTTTTTTGGCCAGTTGCTATTCTTTTTCTTTGAAGATCTCTTGGCAAACTTGCTCTAGCTCTTGGTTTCCCCTGCTCTCTCTGGGTGATGTCTGGCTGCTCCTCTGCGTCTCATCCATTGCTGCTACCTGCTGCTTCTGCATTTCAGCCCATGCACAAGAACCGCATGTATCCACTGGGCTGGAGGGGAATGGCCACCATCGACTCTACCATCGACTACTCCCGCCACTCCTACTGGCAGGCAACGTGGCAGTTACGGAGCATGCAACCTCAATCTACCCAGTAGTTGCGACGCGTGTAACCTCAGTCTACCGAGCAATAAATGACTGGTAGATCATGATTGACTTAAAGGGAACCAGAGACTAAGACTAGCTAAAAAGTGAAAAAAAAATTCTACATACCTGGGGCTTCCTCCAGCCACATCCGCATGGATCGCTCCCATGCCGCCGTCCTCCGCTGCTTCTACCGCCGGTACCGGGTCCCTTCCCTTCCGCCGGACGCGACCAGTTTTCCGCATGCACAGGGGCTCCCTCCGGCTCTTTACGCCTGCGCAGTACGGAGGGGAGCGTTTTGCGCTTGCGTTGACTGGGCGAAATGACGGGACCCAGTACCAGCGGGCAGAGGAGCAAGGCGGCATGGGAGCGATCCAGGCTGGAGGAAGCCCCAGGTATGTATAAATCTGTTCTCTTCGTCTCTAGTTCTCTTTAAAAGGAAAAAAACATGGCAGCCTCCATGGTCTTCTCACTTCAGTTTTCCTTTTAATCACAATGGCCAGAATCCTAGTATTTTCCAGGGCTGTGGAGTCAATACAAAAATCTTCTGACTCCTCAGTTTATGAAACCACTGAACTCGACTCCGATTCTTTAGTCTAATTTTTTACAAAAGCTATGGATTTGGTTTAAAAATCATCAGACTCCTCACTTTATTGAAACCTCCGACTCCACAGCCCTGGTATTTATAATCTGTTGACATGGAGGCAAAATTGGTCAGTCATTGGCCATCAAAATTGAAGGTGTGTACCAGGCTTTACAGCATCAGGCCTTGGAATTTCACCCAAGGGCTGGAGCCCACATCCCAGCGGGGGACCGGCTTTGCACATATATATGAGGCAATGCACTTTAAAGATGGCAGCTCCCACATCTCGCTTCAGTTGCATATGAGTGCTGATTGAACAGCTGAATCACACACCCTGGTTAATATGCTTCTGCATATAAAACCTGTTAACGATTGACACAGCCCTTAATTATTTCTGAGTGCATTGATAGGCATGTTAAGTGGGTGCTGATTGTTTATGTATACGCTGATTCACTGCTCATGTATTGATAGTTTTCTCGAGTGACTCCCTCCGGTAATTTTTTGGCCTCCCGCAATGCACTCGGTGCTCTATAACATTTGTGTACAGAATTGCCACTTGATTGGCTGCATACAGTGCAGAGCCTGTGTAGTAGGCCTGAAAATACACGTCTGCTTGTAAACGGCACACAGCCTTGGCTGCATGTCAGTATCTGTTTATAGACAGGCTTATCTTTGTGCTGCAGAGCCTGTGTATCTAGGCCTAGCTCTCTCATGTGTCAGATACATTTCTGTAATGATTAGCCAGTTTTTACTGTTTATATTACGCGGCTTGTGTGTAATATAGACCCAAATGCAGACATCTCGCCTTGTCTTAGGCTGCTTTATCTACCAGTACAAAATGCCATTTAGGTGGGCCTGAATTGGGTGTTTGCTGTTTTTTGTTCACTTTATTTTTAATGCTTCAGCTATCCAGATATATTTACTGCATTGCGTACAGTACAGTCATTTTGTTTTTGGTTTGCACAAAACTTGGTGTACCCAAGGCGCAAACACATGTATTACAGTGCCAGAGATTTGAGTGCAGCCGGCGCCACCATAGACCGTAATAAGAATTATGGCTATAGCAGCGCACAGTGAGTAACAAAGCTGGAAGCAGAATGACATCATTCCCCACCATCCACGTGGACCTGGCGGGGGAATAGTAATTAACGCCTCCGGGACTTGTGCAGAAGCTAAAGCTGACTACTCACCACAAAGTTAGCGGAAGATGGATCTGGGGATATGCGTTGACAAACGGTCGTGCCCGATCCATCTCCCGCAAGGATGAACGTGGGAACAAACGACTGGTGCAAATACATTGTTTGAACGATTTCAGTAATTAGCAACTGTCCACCATTGGATGCGTCATGGTGCTTGTTCAAAGCAAACCATTATCTTGTGCAATCGGATGTTTAACAATTTTTTTTTTGTTAAATGATGCTGCGTGATATCATGGGAAAAACATTTGAAGATCATTCAGGAAAATCGCTTGGAGGGTATGGACCTTAAAGTGAACCCGAGGTGATAGTTTATATGGAGGCTGCTATATAATATATTTTCCTTTTTAAGCAATGCCAGTTGTCTGGCTGTCCTGCAGATCCTCTGTCTCTGTTTAGCTATAGACCCCGCACAAGCATGCGGCAGATCAGGTGTTTCTGACATTGTCAGATCTGACAAGATTAGCTGCATTCTTGTCTCTGGTGTGACTCTGCCACTACTGCAGCCAAATAGACCAGCAGGGCTGCCAGGCAACTGGCATGGTTTAAAGGGAACCTAAAGCATACAAAAAGCCAGTTTTACTTATTTGGGTCTTCTCCCGGCCCCTGCAGTCGCCGTGTGCCGGTCCTCTATGATTCTCCGGATCCGAGCTGTGGCTCGGTTTTGATTCTGCTAACTGAGCCTGTCGCTGGCCGTGCGTTTTCCTGTTCGCATTCCTGTAGCCGGGAAGTCCTGCACAGGCGTAGTAGAGATTTTCTTGTACTGAGTCTGTGCAGGACGCTCCTGGCGACAGAATAGCAAAAGAGGTTGCGCGCAGGCACAGTGGCCAGTAAAATTAAAACTAAGCCGCAGTGGGGGACCGGAGGATCGTTGAGGACCAGTGTGGGCGCATGGCGACTGCAGGGGGCTGGTAGAAGCCCCAGGTAAGTAATACTGGCTTTTTTTTTTTTTTTTCTTGTACGCATTAGGTTCCATTTAAAGGAAATAAATATGGCAGCCTCTTAACTTCTCACTACAGGTGTCTGTAAAAAAAACAAACAGATATTGGCTAAGAAGAGGGTCCAGGATAGGCTTCCCATGTCCTGGTGGGCCCCACCATTGCAGTTCACAAACCCCTGAAAGAAATCCAGAGTGGCCGTATTACACCTGCGTAAGTATGGCCATGCAGTAAGCCGATGCCACACTCTTGGGCTGATGCAGCTGCAGCGCCTGCTAGTGTTGCACATACTGTGCTTCCTCTTAGCTTCAGTCCACATTACGATGAATTTGTGCCATGTACAGGGACACAGTGGTTCAGCGCATACACGGTCGCGTTCCACGGCATTAACCCCTTCTTCAGAGTGTCTCCATTGTGTCTACTGCAAGGGCATGTCGTGCATAATCTTTCCATTCTGACATATCCAACCTCTGTCCAGTGTGTGCAAAAAAACTGCAGGTCAAGACTTTGCGTTCTGTCCCATGTCCATTGCAGTGACAGACCAGATATGTTGACACAGATCTAAACTGATCTTTTGCTTAAACATGGTGTCTGTCAACCTGTCGTACATCCATTGTGGTTCTTACCATGAATCAGATGAAACTAGCATGAACCAAGTCTTGTACAGCTGATAGAGTAGGAAAAAGCATCTGCGTTTTGCACCGGTGATTCTTGCAGTTTTTAAGCAATCGCGATCGTAATACATTGGAACCACAATCGCTCAAACAATTTGTTTTGCGCTAGTTATGAATTGCCGCGATTGCGGCAGTGAGATCACTGCCATATAGTTAACATTGTGCTAGCGATTTAAAATGAACCAGAGACTAAGCACCCTCATGTATTTTACCATATATATATATCAGTGGGAACATTAGAGAAAACACCTTCTCTGCTCTGTTTCATTCTTTACTGCTCAGCTTGCTTGTCATCAGCCCTGATAAAATCCCCGACTGAGCATTCAGTCTGGCTTTGCTCAGGAATCATAATAGCTGAGCCATTATAGCAGAGCCAGAAGGGGGCAAGCTTTGGCTTGAAAAGACATCAGAGAAGACTGACTCAGCTAAAATGATTCCTGAGCCAAGCCAGACTGAATGCTCAGTCGGGGATTTTATCAGGGCTGATGACAAGCAAGCTGAGCAGTAAGGGCCCTTTTCCACTAGCAGTCGCTAGCGTTCGCGCTGAACGCTAGCGATTGCTGAATCGCAATTCCGCCGTTTTCCCGACGTTTGCGGCCGCGATTTTGCTATGCTATGCACTGCATAGCAAAATCGCGGCAAAAGTCGCTCCGCGGCGCGATCGCGATCAAGTTAAAAAACGAATCGCGGTAGTGGAAATGACCTACCGCGATTCCTATGTTAAAAAGCAAACCGTAGCGATTGTAAAATCGCTAGCGGTTTGCGGTTTTGCGATTCAGCTAGCGCAAACGCGCTAGTGGAAAAGGGCCCTAAAGGATGAAACCGAGAGCAGGGTAACTGTTTTTTTTCTAATGTTCTCACTAATTCATATGGTAGAATACATGAGGGTGCTTAGTCTCTGGTTCACTTTAAAAAGCGTTAGCGATCACCGGTGATTTGAGGGAAAAAGCCTACTAATTGCCCGAGTGGGAATGGGCCCCAAGTCTGCCTGGCAGGGGAGGGAGAACTGAGGGGGCACACAAGATGTCAAAATGTGCATGGCTGCACTGGCCATTGAAGTTAATGGCCCCGTTTGGGAAACGTATGTTACCAGTCATTTCTGTATTTCCTTCAGCTTTCTGGGGTTTTTTTTGTTTGTTTTTTTTTCACACGATGTACAATTACAATGTATTATGCTGCATCTGAAAAATCACAGAACGAAATTTAGTCAGAAAATGTGAACGCACTACAACGTAGAATCGAGGTGAGAATCTCCCCTGCAACTGTGTTCCCTGCCTTGGACTACACCATTTAAAATACTAAGGGAAGAACTCTGATCTGGTGACCAAATAAGTAATTATGAAGATTTGTAATAGTGTTCAGCAGTTCCTGTGGTGCAGATTGTACAGCCAGCATGACCACTTCAGACTTCCCCTCTGCAAACTGAGCGCAGCAGTCTCTCTCCTGGCCTGCTGATTGGACAGCATGGAAGAGCAGCCTAGTGGAAAGTCATTCTGCTATACCCTCCTGTATAAAGAAACATTTAGCTGGCAGATTTGAGCGAAGCGGCAGAACCCAGGGCTGTGACGTTAGTACAAAAATCATTCGACTCCAACTCGGACTCCTCAATTTTGAAAAACGACTCCAGGTACCCAAAATTACTCAGACTCCTTAGTCTAATACTTACCAGGGCTGTGAAGTTGGTACAAAAATCATCCGACTGCTTATTTATTGAAACTACCAACTCCAGCTACCCAAAATTACTCCTGACTCCTCGACTTCACAGCCACAAATCAGTGCCATAGGCAGGATTAGAGTTTCTAAAAACTGTAGCAGTCCCATTTGTGTCAATTCGTCGGCGAAAGGATTTTTGAGGTTGTTTTTGGTTGCAGCTTCTCATTTTGCTAGTAGAAGAAAATCAATAAGATATGACATTATGAGGAATAATATGAGACGTTGTTTTTTTTTTTTTTTTCACAGTTCTGTTTCTTCTTTGTTTAGCTGCTTGTCTGTCTGTTGTCCTTATGCTATGTGTAAAACCGCTTCATTTCAGCAAACAAAGCTGCTTCTCATACTAGGCAAGCCCCGCCCACACGATGGTGTGCTCTGTACAAACACCTGTCAGCCCCTTGGCATTAGCGGACAATTTACATATCGACAATTCATGTGCAGTGTGAGATCATTTGTGTAGAGGAATTGGCCGTTTGGTCAGTGGTGGTTCAGATCTTGCCTCTTGATAATTAATGAGATGCAAATTTCTCCTGGCATTCATGTGAATGTAATGTAGCTTTAAGTGGATCCGAGATAAAAAAAAAAACTAACAAGTAAGGCCTCTTGCACACTGCACACGATTCCGATTCAGATTCTGCTTTTTAATCAGTTTTTACCTCCGATTCAGATTTGCAGTGTGCAAGGAGCAAACTGCAAATCTGAATCTGAATCGGAAGTAAAAACAGATTAAAAAGCGGAATCTGAATCTGAATTGCTTGCAGTGTGCAAGAGGCCTAACTGTTACACAGCAAATTTAGCTGCAAACAGCTTAAACAATCTGATTATTTCTTCCTGTGATACGACAGCAGCCATGTTCTGCTTGTAATCATTACACACAGGCAAGCTACTCTGCATCTCCACCCCTTAGCCTGTGAAAACTTCACTCCCCTCTCCTCTTCCCTCCTACCCCTGCCTGGTAACACCACCACCTCCTCCTGGCCAGACTGTGTTCCCATAAGCCCTTGCTACATGGGTCTCAGAGGCGCTGTAGACGAGGCTTATTTAATTTAAACTGAACGAGAGTATTAAAACAAACCAAAAGTTTTTCGTTTGAGGAATGCCCTATAAACTATATGAAAGAAACACAATTCTACAAAGAGTAAAATTTTATCTCGGATCCACTTTAAACTAAAGGTCCACTTTCAAGCTGCATGTAGTATACTTGAAGTTTGAATGCAAGGAAAACATATTTGCATCTCCATCATCCCTAGTAATCACCTAATTCAAATATTACAAAGATAATTTAAAGCAAGTTTTCAATTCGGATGATACCATTTATAAAATCAGTGTGTCAGGCCCAAGTAGGGCTGGTTGGTAAGGTTAGTATGCTAATTTCGTGTAATATTAGTCATTGGGAATCGTGATGGGGGAAAAAAGTCAGACGCTTGCCCAAGGAGAGGGAGGGCTCTGGGTCCTAACGAGCCTGCCCTCTCCTCTCCCAGCACTTGTTTCAGCAGTGCTTATTCCTTTATCCCCCCCCCCCCCAAAAAAAATAAAATAAAAATAAAAATAAAATTCTACAGTCATTGGATTCAATCATACTGGTCGAATAAATGGAAAATTGAACATTTTTATTGTACTGTGTATAGGTACCATACGTTGCAGGCAGCCTCCTCTGTGTCCCTCTGTGCCACCTTTTCCCCTGTGCCTCCTCCTGTCCCTCCATTTTTTTCACCCTGTTCTGCCTTCCTGCACATACCTTTGTCTCCCTGCACATACCTTTGTCCCACAGCCTAGGTTGTTTATGTCCCAGGCTGAAGCACAGCACTAGTGAGCGCACAGCTTCTTCTGCGCTATAATCTGCATTTAAACACTAAGCTTGAGGGGTGCAATGATATGACCGGATCGGAGGCAGGGCTGAACGATTTTCGGTTTAAAACTGAAAATCTTGATCAGGAGATTGACTGACTATATTGGGTTCGTCGAAGCGGTGATTTTCGCTGCTGATATCTGCTCTGCTTTCTCCCTTCCCCCTCCTCTGCTTGCGGCCCCCTCCTCCAGTAACTTCCGATTACATTCGGCCTCAATGCATTGCACTGCCGCACGGTGAGCTGCAGGGAAGAGGCGGCAAGTGTCCGGGGCCTGTACCACCAGGAAGAGTGGCATCACTTCCTGGCGGCCACCGGTACTAGGCAACACTTGTTGCCTTTTCTCTGCGGCTCACCGCATGACAATACAATGCGCTGAGGCCGAATGTAATCGGAAGTTACTTGAGGAGGGGGCCGGGGGCGGGACCGGGTTATAGCGGCGAGGGGGATCTGGATGGCTGAGGCACCTATACGCTGGCTGACCTGTCCTGTGGCACCTATACGCTGGCTGACCTGTCCTGTGGCACCTATACGCTGGCTGACCTGTCCTGTGGCACCTATACGCTGGCTGACCTGTCCTGTGGCACCTATACGCTGGCTGACCTGTCCTGTGGCACCTATACGCTGGCTGACCTGT
Organism: Hyperolius riggenbachi; assembly: GCF_040937935.1. Classification (NCBI taxonomy): domain Eukaryota; kingdom Metazoa; phylum Chordata; class Amphibia; order Anura; family Hyperoliidae; genus Hyperolius; species Hyperolius riggenbachi. Next base: position 464,862,652 of record NC_090649.1, on the reverse strand, counting down.
CCTGTGGCACCTATACGCTGGCTGACGTGTCCTGTGGCACCTATACGCTGGCTGACGTGTCCTGTGGCACCTATACGCTGGCTGACGTGTCCTGTGGCACCTATACGCTGGCTGGCGTGTCCTGTGGCACCTATACGCTGGCTGGCGTGTCCTGTGGCACCTATACGCTGGCTGACCTGTCCTGTGGCACCTATACTGGAGGAACTAGTATTCACCATCAGTGTGCTGATCCATTGTTGTGTATTTTAAATCGTGAATCAATTCGAAATCGCAATTTCTGACAAACTGTGCAATTCAATCTTTTTCTAAAATCGTTCAGGCCTGATTGGTGGGTTGTCTGTATCTCAGGGACAACCTGTATTAAGCACCCACCTTCTATTCCACATGGCTCATATATTCATTAGTGTGACAAACGCTGGTGTTACTTCTACAATAATCCTGTGTGGCCACGCATGTGATGTCACGGCGCTGTGCGTCCCCAAGTGACACGCATGTGCCTTTGGCAACCTATACACTGTGCCACACTGAGCCCTAACTGCAGTCCCATTGGCCTGCGAGGCAGCATGCCTTCACTCCCTCTGCACTTTCTATTGGCTTGTGCCGCCACTCCCTCTTTTCATAGTTTCAGCACTTCACCATTTAGACTTTGCCTTATGTTTGGCCAACAAGCACCTGAATGCTAAGTGGGGAAACCACTTGTGGGCCAGATTTGTCCCGCCAGCTAGAAATTGACATGTATGTTTCAAGTAGAGATGGTCAGTGTGACGCAAATAATTCCAAGCTGATGCAGATTTTATGCTAATTCTGTCCAATTGGGCAGCTTGAAAATGGACCAATGAAATGCCGCAGTAGCAGAATGTCATTCCTTTCTAAGCTGCGTAAAATTGCATGACCTTGCCATGTAATATACAACTGTTTGCACCTCATTGTCCATCCCTACTTCTAACCAACCAGGTTAAAGGACAACTGAAGTGAAAAGAATATGGAGGATGCCATTTTTATTTCCTTGTATAACGGTTGCCTGGCTGCAGTGTCTGAATCGCACCAGAAACAAGCATGCAGCTAATCTTGTCAGATCTGACCATAATGTCAAACGCTCAATCTGCTGCATGCTTGTTCCGGGTCTATGGCTAAAAGTATTAGAGGCCGAGGATCCGCAGGACAGTCAGGCAACTGGTTGTGCTTAAAAGGAAATGCATATGGCAGCCTCCATATACCTCTCCAGTGTTCTCCCCAGGCTCTTTTAGCCGGGTGCTCCACCCAGCTAGTGTTGGTGACCACCCGGCTGTCATCGCCTCACCTCCTCCTATGCTGTAAGCAGAGTTGTGCAGAAAAGCACTGGCCTTCCATTCTCTCATCTCGCCCCACCCGGCTATTTTTTTCATGCCACCCAGCTGGAAAAAATTCCTGGGGAGAACTGTTCTCACTTCAGTTGTCCTTCAACAGGCTTTTGGCAGTTAAGAGCAGTCTATAACTCTATATATGTGCGTTTACTTAGCATGTATCTGTTTTTCATGTTACACCAGTTAGATGTATCATTTAATGATGGCTCACAGTGCAAATATACAGAATAAGTACACCATTTGCTTCTGTAACCTCTAATGAGTTTCCAAACACCGTGGCTTAAGTTTGTTCATTGCATGCCTGCTCTAGTATTCGCCCTCTGCTTATTCATTATTATGACTATAATTAGCCTTTATGAAGCGGTATAATTTTAGACACTCGTTCACTGCAGTACTAAGAGGTGTTTTATATGCTTGACTAACTATCACAAAAACATGACACAAGGAGGCGGCCCTGTCATGTCAGTCTAAAGCTGCGTTTTCACCGCCCGACTGGTCCTGCAATGTCCCCGTCAGCGACACATCTTCTCGTCGGCGGGTGAATGATGTCACGCGATGCTACAAGCCAGGAGCGATCGAGACTTCAAGCGATCGGGGAGTCGTCGGATCTTAGCGATCCAATCTGCTGTGACGGGTGTTATTGCGATGTTGCATGGTTGTGCACCTATACCCACGTTGCAATATCACGGAAATGGCGCTCCAAAATTGACAGTCTTGGGAAAACCGTAAAATCGCGAGGCGGGTACTAAGCTTTAGAGGAACTTTAACTAATCAGTAGCTGATTACCCCCCCCCCCCCCCCCCCTTCTTTCCCAACAGAAATCTCTACCTTTTTAAATAGATGTATGTATGGCTGATATTTTGGTGACACGATTCCCACAGTGTGGCTATGGCCCTGACAGTTTAGCAGTCTGTGAGCAAGTGTCCTCACTTCAGGTCCCCCCAACCCAGTACATGACAGCCAGTGTATAGGTGCCGCAGTACGCGGCAGCCAGTGTATAGGTGCCGCAGTACGCGGCAGCCAGTGTATAGGTGCCGCAGTACGCGGCAGCCAGTGTATAGGTGCCGCAGTACGCGGCAGCCAGTGTATAGGTGCCGCAGTACGCGGCAGCCAGTGTATAGGTGCCGCAGTACGCGGCAGCCAGTGTATAGGTGCCGCAGTACGCGGCAGCCAGTGTATAGGTGCCGCAGTACGCGGCAGCCAGTGTATAGGTGCCGCAGTACGCGGCAGCCAGTGTATAGGTGCCGCAGTACGCGGCAGCCAGTGTATAGGTGCCGCAGTACGCGGCAGCCAGTGTATAGGTGCCGCAGTACGCGGCAGCCAGTGTATAGTATGAACACAAACTAGTGGCTGCAGCTCTTCCGCCAGAAGAAAAGCGCAATATAAATGTTGTCTTGTTTGTATCAGTGCATTCTGCTTAGTATTAGTGCATAACATACAGGAATACATGTCACTTTTGGCCCACAATGCATAGCAACATATATGGTAGACATGAGTACCATTTCACACACTAGAGGTATTGGTCATCAGAACATAAGGAGTGAAGAGAATGAGAGGAAATTAAGAACTAGAAAAGAGGAGCCAGGTTCAGCATACCTGAAGTGACACAAAATACAACGGTGTTGGCTTGGTGTATCTATCTGTGCGCACACTTATAACAGGATAGTAGTGAAAAGTTAAAGGTGTTTATTTCTCTGTGGGGGAGCTGAATGATGCGGCTTTTAAATTGACTCCTTTAATTTACATATACAATACTCTACTGCTACTAATTTGCATATAACCATCTTGTTGATTGAAAGTATGTAACAAAAAGTGCAACGCATTACTGCCAAAGCTTAGGAATTTTAAAGCTATATTAAGGTGGAATTTGCTTTTGGAAACAAAAAGCTCCTGGCCAGGAAGCTGGCACTCTGTCTGCCATCCCAGCCTGTCTAGGTGAATTCCCCAGCATTTTGTGTCTGATTCACCAGAGCCCAATGTCGGCCAGGTTCCAGTGTGTAGCCCTTCCACCTGGCAGCAAAAGATCTCTGCCTTTTCTGTATCTGATATAGAAAAGGCCAGTTTCTGTAAGGGGTGGAGCTATGTACTGGAACCGGGCTATGGGGTTCCAGTGATTCTTATTAAACAGACGTGTTGGGACATTCAGCATTAGCGTACTTCTGAGTTTAGAAGAGATCATGTTAACTAAACTAAGGATATAGCTGTAGAGTAGGGTTGCCATGGTATGCCTGTATACCGCAGTTTGATTGTGCATGGTAATCATAACATGCACAATCTCTGTTTACCGGTTTTTGGGGGTGGGGTGATGAATCGGCGGGGATGCGATGCAGCGGCGGGCTCACAAACATCGGCGGGGTGAAAGAAATACTTGCTGGGGATCCTGTGCGCGTGTATGAATTACTACTTCCTCCCTTTTTCTTGCGCTTTATCTCCCTGTAACAGCGCCCCCTGGGTGCTGTTACAAGGAGATGGAATGAAAGTACAGGGAAAAAAAAGAAGCAAGTACATGCGTGCAGGACCCTGGTAAGTGAGTAATTCTATCACCACCGCCGCTGTTCATGCGCCTGCTGCTGCATCGCATCTCTGCTGCTTCACCTACCCACCCCCCCCCCCAACTCTCCATACTGGCTGCACCTATCCTGGCTACACATAGCCCTGGCTACCTATGCTGCAGCCACCTTTTACGGACTACTCCTATCCCAGGCTAGCTATGCTGCGGCCACCTATTACTGGCTGCCAGGGGCGTAGCAATAGGGGTTGTAGAGGTTGCGACCGCATTGGGGCCCTTGGACCAGAGGGCCTCCGAAGGGCCCTCCCTCAACTGCAGTGTTAGCTCTCTATTGGTCCTGTGCTCATAATAACTTTTATAGATATTTTGAATTGTGGTAATCATTAACAAAATGTTCCCCATCCCCTTCTTGCACCTCTGACACTGTAGTTGCCATTGGCAGGTTTTTGGTGCGCCGTATCAATGATGTATAGAGTGTTTCGGGGATCCCAATGTAAGACTTGCATCAGGGCCCACAGCTCTTGAGCTACGCCACTGTTCGCTACCTATTCTGCTGCCACCTATTACTGGCTACCTATTCTGCGGCCACCTATTACTGGCTACCTGTTCTGTGGCCACCTATTACTGGCTACACCTATCCCTGGCTACCTATGCTGTGGCCACCTATTACTGGCTACACCTATCCCTGGCTACCTATGCTGCGGACACCTATTACTGGCTACCTATACTTCGGCCACCTATTACTGACTGCACCTATTCCTGGCTACTTATGCCGGGCACACTTGTACCTAACTAGTTATACTAGTCGGACGACTAGTTTTATAATCGCTCGTAATAGATTGTGCCCATCAACGGAGATTATTTACAACCAATCCGATCAGATTTTTCACTAGAAATTGGACCATTAGTGGCCAAATTTAGTTTATGCAGACCATTCTACTATCCATTCTAGCTGTCAGGCTCTGTGTAGTATGGATGCTTTGCTTCTGCTGGGGATTCCTCTGGCCCTATGTTTAGCTCATCTCCGCTTTATAAATACATTGTCACCCTCTCAGACACAACACAGGGCTGCTGCACAGGTCCTCTTTGCAGACGTGTGCAGTCAGAAACCTTTCTCCCGTTGTCAGCCTGTCAGATTGGTGGCTGTGTGTGTGTGGTGTGTGTGTGTGTTTTTATTTTTTTTTTTTTCTTCCTATCCTGCCTTTCAGTAAGACAGGGAGAGGTGCGTTTTGTGGTGACTGTTATTTCCTGGCAGGAAAGGGGTTAAGGCTTGCCTGCCCTCCAGTGGTTAAGGGAGGGCGATGTTTACATCCCTGCACTGGGCTGAGGAAGAGGAGGAATTAAACTGTTCTAGTGACACAAGGGAAGGGGGGGGGGGGGCTACTTGTTACTGATGGTGGTGGGGGGAGGTGCAGCATTGAGGAATCCTTGGACCCCTGGGGTCTCTAACAGTCTGGAGGACTATATAGGATCATGTTATTACATAACCAGGACTGTTATTGCCACGGAACAATCCTTGCCTGACACACTGGCTCGCTTTCCTGATCACTCTGCAGTTAGCCGAAGCTTCTCACCTAGAGGGGGCAGTAAACAATGGTGGAAGCCATGACAGACCCAGCTCTGCTTATTAACCAGTTGCTGCCTGAACGGAATGTACAGATCTCCTCCAAGTTTGTTGTGAAGAGATCTGATTTGTTAGAGATGTAATGGTTTTGGTACACATGAGCACATTCCCAGCTGACCTTCTGGGCTTTCAATCAATTTGTCGAAGATGCTAAATCAACCTATACACATACGATGGCTTTTACATATGATCATGTTTCCTGCAAGTTATTATAAATTTGTATTTATAGAGCATTGGCAACTTCTGCAGCGCTTTAGAGTACATAGTCATGTCACTGTCCTCGGAGGAGCTCGCAATCTAATCCCTACCATAATCATAGTCCTAATGTCCTATCATGTTATGTAAATAGCACTGACATCTTCTGCAGGACATTACAGAGTACATCGTCATTTCACTGGCTGTCCTCAGAGGAGCTCACAATCTGATCCCTACCATAGTCACAGGCTAATAACCTTTTTATTATTATTTATTATTATGTATTTATATAGCATTGACATCTTCTGCAGCACATTAGAGTACATAGTCATGTCACTGACTGTCCTCAGAGGAGCTCACAATCTAATCCCTGCCAAAACCTAAATCTGAATACTCAACTGTAGATGTATTGGGGAACCTTACAGCGACTACTTCTGATGAACGAGGTTTCTCCGATGCATCTTCCTATCAGTGGGAACACGCAACTGCACATGACGAGTGTGAACGTCAGTTCAAACGATCGCAATACTTTGTGCAGGGGTTGTCTGGATCTTAATGATTCGATCTGCTATAACGTGAACGCCGCTGCACGCTGCCAATTGTTTGTGTAACTGCACACGATAACTATTGCTAGTCGTCTGAAAAATTGCTGAAGAAATTGCGTAGTGGGTACAGGTCTTCAAACCCTACCCTATTCTCATGTGTTCATAAACCACAGAGTTCTCCTGCAGTGCTTTGAAGTATTCCGCAACCTTGTCCTCAAGGCCCACCAACAGTTCATGTTTTGTGGAGGTAGTTAATCGGCTCTGAGGCATTAACCACTTGCTGACCGCCCACTACCTATGGGCGCCGGCAAGGTGGCTCCCCCAGGACTGCGTAACGCCGATCGGCGGCGACACATGGGGGACTGATTAACCGGGGATCGCGCGTGCATCCGCCGGCATTAGGCTCTGCCCACCCACGACGTCACCCCGCCAGCCAATTAGGGTTAACAGATTGCAGTGGGTCTAATAGTGAGTTGGCATTGAGGTACTGGGTCAGGCGCTCATCCGAGTTTTCTTGGTGAGGCATGCACCAGCAGCGTAGCATCTCCTGGACCTAGCACCAGTAGTACCATAGACCCTGGTGAAGTGGCGAGCACCAGCATGGTAGTAGAAACTGGTTCGGTGGCACGTGCATTAAGACCTGAGTTGCAGCCACCAGCAAAACGGGCCTGTACTACCCATAGTCTCCCAGAGGTGCAGGCAAATCCCAATTGGCAATCCCCTGCTTCCGCTGCACCTGTACTGCCTCCTTTCACCGGAGACAGATAATCTAGGATTGGCCCTAGACTTTTATTTATTTTTTCCCTTTTCCAATCTGTTCTGCACCGTGGATCTCTACGACTTAATTGTGGCTGAGACCAACCGTTATGCCACCCAATACGCAACCGCGTATTGTGTGGCACTGACATCTTCTGCAGCACGTTACATAGTACATAGTCATGTCATTGTCTGTCCTCAGAGTGCAGTTGTGTCAATGGATCCATGCAGTTGGTCACTCTTTGATGGCTGCATATGATAGCATTTTCTGTCATGGAGTGGCTGCTTGTGCCATAGTTGGCATTAAATGAAGGCCAGATCTTGGGTAGGGAGAGTCCCTTTTGGTAGTCCATAAACTCAAGTCAAGCCAAAAAATATTGTCAGTTTTTTTTCTTTTGTAACTTGTTTGGACAGCTTCCAATCCATTAGGATGATCCACTCCTTGGGTCTGTGTGCTTAGATGTGCTTTTGGTTGGCGTTTGCAGCTGCATTGTTTCGCGAAGCGCTCACGGTAAGGTTTCTGACACTGTGTCTCTCTTGCAGCCAGACGGTTGACCTCCTCATGCAAGAATCAGGATGTCGTTTAGAGCATTCAGCAGCTACCAAATTCCGCAACCATGTCATGGAAGGGGAGTGGGATAAGGTAATGGCGCTACTTCCACTCCATTGAGCCTTTCATAGCCGGTGATGGGTGCACTAAGATTTCCAGCGGGGTCTGGTGGGAGAGTAATTGGGTGATGAAACTGTTGTTGGATTTTGAAGTCTTGATAACAAACCTAAAGTGTTTTTCTTGTTCGATCTTTGCAGGCAGAGAATGATCTTAATGAGCTCAAGTCGTTGGTACACGCGCCTCATTCTGTGATGGTAAGTGGACTTTTTATTGAATATTCTGGTCTGTGATAGAATTCCATTCTGTAAATTTTTTGGGTAAAGCCAGCCATAGACTAGAATCTTCAGTCTGCAGATTATTTGGGTGTATGTCAGTGTTGTCCACTGCAGAACAGCCATACACTGAAGGCCAAGGCCTGCTGATGGCGCTCTTGCGCAGCAAACTTTCTCCAGCTGTGGTCAGAGATCCTCCATTTACTGCAGGAGGGGTTGCTGTGGTTTGATACTCTGCTTTGGTAAAGAGAGAACTTTCTTGCGGATATTTGAATAGCCAGTTGATGCCCGTGTCACTTGCGCTCACAGTATGTAACTACCAGTAGGCCCTGTTCCCGCACACTGCGTTGTAACGCGGTCAGGAACATCCTATCGCACAATGTGCACACTTTTTCTGTCGTGGTCAAATCCAAGCTGTGTGTGTGTGTGTGTGTGTGTGTGTGTGTGTGTGTGTGTGTGTGTGTGTGTGTGTGTGTTTGCAACGGTATGAAATTCCACGGTATGAAATTCCACGGTATGATAACCGTAAAAAAAAATACCACGGTATGACGGTATTGCGGTATACGGTATTAAACAATTATTTGGACCTGGGCCCCACCCCCTTACATTAAATAAAGTGCCCCCCACCCGCCAGTAATAGGTGGCTGCAGCATAGGTAGCCAGGGATAGGTGTAGCCAGTGGTAGGTGGCCGCAGCATAGTAGATAGCCAGGGATAGGTGTAGCTAATGGTAGGTGGCCGCAGCATAGGTATCCAGGGATGGGTGTAGCCAGTGGTAGGTGGCCGCAGCATAGGTGCCAGGGATGGGTGTAGCCAGTGGTAGGTGGTGCAGCATAGGTAGCTAGGGATGGGTGTAGCCTGTGGTAGGTGGCGCAGCATAGGTAGCCTGTGGTAGGTGGCGCAGCATAGGTAGCCTGTGGTAGGTGGCGCAGCATAGGTAGCCTGTGGTAGGTGGCGCAGCATAGGTAGCCTGTGGTAGGTGGCGCAGCATAGGTAGCCTGTGGTAGGTGGCGCAGCATAGGTAGCCTGTGGTAGGTGGCGCAGCATAGGTAGCCTGTGGTAGGTGGCGCAGCATAGGTAGCCTGTGGTAGGTGGCGCAGCATAGGTAGCCTGTGGTAGGTGGCGCAGCATAGGTAGCCTGTGGTAGGTGGCCGCAGCATAGGTAGCCAGGGTAGGTGTAGCTAGTGGTAGGTAGCTGCAGCATAGGGATAGGTGTAGCTATAATTAGGTGGAGAGATAGAGGGAGGGAGAGGGGAGTCGGGGGACAAATACTCACTTTTCAGCAGCCAAGTCCTCAGTCCTAAGTGCTTCATTCACTTAAGAGTGTAGAGACGCTGGGCGGGAACGAGCGTCATTGATTACGCCAAGACTCAGGAGAAGTGCTCTGCATAGTGCGCTGCTGGTGGCAGCCTGGGAGGCAGTCTCTGCGTTCCAGCAGCCGCGTCCTCACTGGACGCGCGTCATATCCGGCGCTTGAGAGACGTTTCGCTGAGTGGTGACGGGCGGAAGCGGAAAAAACTGTATTTTGACAATGTGCATGGTATGATAACCATGCACATTGAAACCGCGATATATCCCGATACCGGTATATCGCGACAACCCTAATAGTGTTGCTATTGCCACTTCAATGGGATTTGCAATCCAGTGTGAATGAGCTCTTAAAGGGAAAAAGATACTAAGCACCTTCATGTATTTTACCATATATATCCGTGGGAACATTAGAGAAAACTCCTACCTTGCTTTCTGTTTCATTCTGCATTGCGCAGCTTGCTTCAAAAAGGCCCTGATAAAATCCCAGACTGAGCATTCAGCCTGGCTTTGCTCAGGAATCATTATAGCTGAGTCATTATAGCAAAGCCAGACTGAATGCTCAGTAGGGGATTTTATCAGGGCTGATTAGAAGCAGGCTGAGCAGTGAAGAATGAAACCGAGCAGGGTAGGTGTTTTCTCTAATGTTCCCACTGATCTATATGGTAAAATACATGAGGGTGCTTAGTCTCTGATTCACTTTAAACATGTAATGCATCTTTACCTACCTGGGGCTTCTTCCAGCCCCTAGAAGTTTTCTGGTTCTCCTAGGTGTCCTGCTGGCCACCCATAAAGCTCGCCGACCCGTCGGCACTTATGTACGAGCACGTCCTTGTCATTAGTCGCATACTGTGCCTTCGCAGATTACTGAGCATGAGCAGTACTTGCCTGGTGACGTGGGCGTGTTTGTGCGTACGTGGCTGCGCATGCACAGTAGTGCCGACTGTGGATGGGTTGGCGAGCTTTACAGGTGGCCAGTGGGACACAGAGGAGGAACGGAGCTGCGGAGCACAACCCAGAAGACCTCTAGGGGCTGGAAGAAGCCACAGATGAGTAAAAATGCATTATATTTTTTCACCTTGTGACTCCTTTAATTGCGATTTGTGAATAAATCTTTGTCTGCTGTTTTTACCTGCATTTTACCACAGGACACAGTAGGCAAGACTGCAAGGTAATGCATGAAAAGTCCCTTTCAGGCATCTCCAGTGGTCTTGCCTACTGTGTAGAATTGTGACTGGCACCACTTTTCCGGTTAGTGTATTCCGCTGCTGTTCATCAGATGAGTAATACGCATCCTCTGTGGCATGGACTCGGCAGACCTTGGAGCCTATTTGTACAATAGTACTGTCCTGTGTCCTTTCTTCCCAGTTTCACACTGCAGGACTGTAAAAGTTTCTATAAATGAGATGACCGGCTGTGTTTTCTTGGCCAAGTTAAGCAATGTAAAATTGAAGGCTGCAGCTATGATATAAACCAGGAGTTGTGGTTGTCGGCTTGGGCAGGAGAAATAGGAAGTATTTTCATGGCTCGGTCTCTGACCTGACGTTTTATATTATGGTCTTGCTTTTTTCTTTTTTTTTTTTAGTGCATACTGGTCTTTTGCATGCCTGCATCAGTGAAAGTTTTTATATGGTTTAATGTAAAGACTTTTTTTGAGAATTTATTGGCACAGATTTCAGGGTTGGTTTTTAAATGAGACCTGATGAGATGTATGTATGTTCAATGCCAAGCACATATAACTAAGCTGTTACACTTTTTTCTTTCTTTCTCTGCCTGAAAGAGTTAAATAGCTATGCAAGTGACAGTTTGTCAGGTTGGGACCTGGTCAGACTATAGCATAACCCTTACTGGTAAGGAATTACAGCCATAAAAAACTTTCTTAACAGAAAATTTTCTGTTAGTTTCTGAGAGCAGGATAAGAGATAAATGAAACAAAATTGTCAAGTTGATAGATTTTAGCTCTGGCTTACTTCACTGAACCTCTCGTTGAGCAGAGACAAAGAAACAACAACGCCTAGATTTAATATAAAGCTGTGGGATATGTAAAAAGTCATTTCTAGGAGGGTGACCGATATTATTTATCTCATCAGTTGATTTTCACCTCTTGTCTCTTTAGGCTACTTGCACACCAAGACGTTGCGTTAGGTGCTACGTTAAGGTCGCATAACGTGCACCTAACGCAAGGCCTGGTGCTCTTCGATGTGGACGTCAGAGTGAGCTGCGTTGTGCAGCTCACTCTGGCGTCCGTGATGCATACTTTTGGACGCATGCGGCATCACGTGGTCCCGCCGGCCAATCGCCGCACAGAGCGGCCGCACCAGGAAGTAAACACTGCACGTCACAACATGCAGTGAATATTAATTAGCCATGTGCCTGGCCGCTCTCCGCTCCTCCCCAACATGACTGAGCATGTGCAAACAGTCTAACGCGGCTATAGCCGCTGTAACGCCGTAGCATGCTGCACTTTTGGAAGAACGTGCAGCGTTACATGTAACGCAACGTGGGCAGTGTGAACAGCCCACTTGTGTTACATTTCTGTGCGTTGGGGGAGCGTTACAGGCTGCACTAACGTGCGCCTGTAACGTCCCTGTGTGTAAGCAGCCTTAAAGAGGAACTCCAGTGAAAACAAGGTAATAAAAAGTGCTTCATTTTTACAATAATTATGTATAAATGGTTTAGTCAGTGTTTGCCCATTTTAAAATCTTTTAAATTCCTGATTTACATTGTGACATTTATCACATGGTGACATTTTTACTGCTTGAAGGTTATGTAGCTGCTGCTTGCTTTTTTTGTCAGTTGGAAACCGCTGTAAACAGCTGTTTCCCACAATGCAACAAGGTTCACAGACTGGAAACTGCCAGGACCATGGTCCTCAGTTTCTTGTGGGAAGGGTTTCACCCCAATATCAGCCATACAAAGACCCCTGATGGTCAGTTTGTGAAAAGGAAAATATTTCTCATGTAAAAGGGGTATCAGCTACTGATTGTGATGAAGTTCAATTCTTGGTCACAGTTTCCCTTTAAGTTCACATTTGAGGTATTTGACTTGGCATAGCAGTGGTTGAGTGCAATAGTGCTCACTATTTCCAGCTGTATTGTGTACAGCCCTGTATTCCAGCAGTTGCAGCTTTACTGTTCAGTGCTGGAAGAATTTTTGTGTGGCTCATCCTAAGTACAGTGATTTCTTATGGAAACTTTTTCCTAGAGGTTTTTGATGTAGCCTCTGTCATTCCTATAGGAAAGAGCTGGAAAACATGGGCAGATCAGGAGGCTTCAGTGACGCGCCTGTCGGGTTTGTTTTGTGCTTATCGTGGAACCTCTATGGTGGGCAAATTGCCGCCAGTGTTCCTGTCTGCTGATTGGATGATGGGCTTCATTGTTCACATTCTGTTCTGTGTTGAGCCATTCACTGATGATTTGGGAACTGATTGTGATTATGCCATAAGTCTCTTCAAATTCTCTCAAGCAAGGGTAGCCATGCACATCCTACTGGAAGAGTTTCAAAGAGTACCTTCAGTTTTTGCTTAGTTAATTCACTGCTCAGTGTTCCCTGACTCTTTATCAGTGACTGAATGGGTGTGCAACTCGCCCATTTTCTGGGAAATGGGCATTACTCTTAAACCCCCACCCCCTTTGTCTAAACCGCCATGCCGACGATACCTGGAGCTCTGTGGCCACCCCCACCTGTTGTGGTCCTCCCCCTCTTTAAGAGGAAGGCAGGCGCTGAGGGTAACTAACACCCTCTCCCCATAATCTATGCCGCTAAAAACGCCCTCCAATGATATCCACATAGGCTATTTACCTTTTTGCCCAAATTACCCACTGGGTGCCACTGTAGCAGCAAATACCATTTCTGTCTGTGGGTCCCATTTTGCCTTAGCGCCGCAGGCACCCAACTTGCCTGCTTTGCCTTGTGCAGGGTCCCTCTTTATCTTCTCAGTGCACTCCCAGCTATGAATGATCACATATGGACTCTGCATGCGCTAGTATGAAGCTGCTCATGCATGGCTGTTTACCTCCGTGCACTAGTGTTACTGGGCATGTGCTGACCTTGCATGCACATGCCCAGTGCAGATGTGCTCCTACACAGCCATGCTTTCCCATGGAAGAAACCTACATGCAAATTATTATTATTATTATTATTATTATTAATATTATTACTATTATTCTTATTATTACTATTATTACTATTTTTATTTCTATAGCGCCAACCTCTTCCGTAGCGCTGTACATAGTACAAACCTATATTGGGGAACAAATATACATAAGAAATACAAGACACTGTACAGTCATGACATTGAATAGAATAAATACAAATGCATACATAGTTGATGTGTAGTTGGTACATGTGCATATGTTAAAATTACAGCAGTATGAGGAACACTAGGAGGAGGTCCTTGCCCTTGCGAGCTTAGTCTAGAGCAGTGGTTACCAAACTTTTTGGGTGAGGGCACCCTTGATGGCTTTGAAATTTTTTTCAAGGCACCCCTCGGCAAAAACAACTACAGAAATGCTGTTATGTCCCTTAGCAGGCAACGACTCGCTCCAAGTAGCTAGAGATACTGCTTATTAGGCGCTGCTATTCCTCTCATGTTCAACTTCAACCATGGTTGAGGGGACTAAAGGTTAAATAGCAGGTAATGCAGCCAAATTGTATATCAATGTGCGGTTGCATTACCTAATGGTATTGCATAAAGGATGGGGACGCATGCCGAGGCACCCCTGAAAGGTGCCCGAGGCGCACCAGGGTGCTGCGGCACCCAGTTTGAGAACCCCTGGTCTAGAGGGTTGTGGGGAGGAAACGGGGAAGGAAACACAGGGGTTAATGGGTGAGGCAGTGTACCTTCAGTGCTGCCTATACAGTGTTCTCCCCAGGCTCTTTTAGGCGGGTGCTCCACCCGGCTAGTTTTGGTGAGCACCCGGCTGTTATCAGCTCACCTCCTCCTATGCTGTGAGCAGAGTAGCGCACAGCAACAACGGCCCTGCATTCCTCTCATCTCGCCCCACCCGGCTACTTTTTCATGCCACCCGGCTACTTTTTCATGCCACCCAGCTGGAAATAATTTCTGGGGAGAACACTGCTATAGCAAATTATAGGCTTGTCCGAACAGGTGTGTTTTTTTCAGAGTACGTTTGAAGGTTTCTAGATTCGTGGCATGATGAACTGGTTGAGGGAGAGAGTTCCAAAGGTAAAGGACATCTCATGAGAAGTCTTGGATGCAAGAGTGAGAGGAGGTGACTAGGCTAGAGGACAAAAGGGTCTCCTGTGAGGAATCAGGTAGTGTTAACCCTACGCTGGGCTGGTGGGCTGCTGGAGGATCCAGGAAGCCCCTGAACTATCCAGTGGCTTCCCACTACTGGGGGAGTTATTTTATGATCCACTTCCAGTACCCTTGTGGGCTAATCTGCAAGCTAGTTGTGTAGGAAAACCTGCAGGGTTCTGATGTATAAATGGGTATAGTAACCACGGTTACATGTCAGTGTGACACACAAGCAGGTTTTATGCTGTCACACAATGGCCTATTCACTCTGTGTTGACTGGTCTGTGGTTGGTTCCAGCTCTGCATCACACAGCACTGAAGACAATGTTGTTCAAACTAGATGTTAACTTTTCTAGAGCGCACTCACGGCTTTGTCATTGTCCTGTGTGGCTTTTGTCTGCTCAGTCTGTGCCTTCTGTGGGTGTGTGATCAGCACACAGTTAGTAGTGAAAATGTTTTTGTCTTGTTTGTGGTTTTGTGTGGCTTTTTTTGTTGGTGTCAAAGTGCTTCTGAGGTAATGTACAGATTTTTGGTGTGGTTTGGGAGATGTGGTTCTCTGCGCACACACCTCTATTAAAGCACTACTCTAGGCTGAAATGTGTGGTTGGTTTGTTTTGTGGACCTGTATAGGCATTTCAGTTGCACAGGTAGTCATATTCTTTTGTGTAGGACAGTGGTACAAAAACTCGTTTGCCCTTACTCTTAGTATAACCTACAGTTCCCCCAGGTAGCCAGGCATGCCCCCAGTAATAGAAAGTGGACTCGCCATTAAAGGTAGCAGATGTGCTGCTCGATGCAGACTTGCGAGCAAAGCATAACTAACATTATCCACCTGCTCTCAGCTTCCAGCCCTGCTCTCCCTTCTGTTGCGCAACTAGCATCCTCTATGGCCACATCAGCCTGCCTTGTCCTGTCACATGACAAGACGCTGCTGTAGCCATGTGGATGGGACGCTGGTCGTGCGGCTTTAGGGATATCTCCTTTGTAAGCTGAGAGCAGGTGGGTAACCTCATTTATGCTTTGTTCAAAACTCAGCACAGAGGGAGGCAGACTCTGAATCTGGCACTGCATTGGCAGACAGTACTTTGCCCATGACTGGTGTAGAAGCTCCCTGAATAACTAATGTCAAATCACTTGGTAAAAGCCTGCTCAGGAGCCCAGACCCTGGCTACTTCCTGCACAAAACTCTACTGCTATAGGCTGCACTCTTCGAGACTTAACCTCCCTGGCATTATAATTTCCAGATTTAAGGTTTAAAAGCCATAAAAAAAATTTCACAAGCTTTTAGACCCTAAAAACAAAAAGAAAAACATACCTCCGTACCCATTCACGCGAGTGGTTTGCTAGCGATTTCGGAAAACCGCTTAAGCGCAAGCGCAATACTATCCTATGGGCCTGTTCTCACTTGGGCGATTTGCGTTAATTGCCGGCGAACGCAAACGTGTAGCCTGCACCATTTTCAGGCGATTTATCGGCGATCGTGTTTCAGTGCTATAGAGGCGCTAAACGCGATTGTCAAAAATCGCGACGTGTGAATGGTGGTTTTTTGTTTTTTTTTTTTTCACTTCAACGCAAAAAATCGCCAGAGCAAAACTCTAGCAAAAGTGCTAGCGATTTGCAAGTGTGAATGGGCCCTCAGAGAGGTCTGCAGCAGCTTCTGCACGAAACTCGCGTGGGCTCGGGATTACCACCCTGTTCTGCGGCTTTCTATCCCGAGCCTGACTCGGAATTACCGCTAAGGAGGTTAAAGGATACCTTAGCCCTTAATGAATTATGTAATTGACGCCGTGTGTGTGTTGCTTATTGCATCTCCCGTGGCCTGGCGTCTCTCTGTTCATCTGAAAAAGGTCCTGTTCTATAACGGGCACAGAATGTCCGCGGAAGTACGCACAAACTCCCGCGGGAAGACTTAGCCGACAAGAGTGCCCTCTGACCCAGGCACAATTTGCACGCGTGCATAGCATGTCCGCTTGGGCACCTTGTGACTGCAGTCCCCACCGACCTCTAGTCCAGGGCGCACACTGGCTACATCTCTCCGTGGGAGTGCGAACATACTGGGCCAACCACTACTTTGGAACAGGACCTCTTTCAGATAAACTGAGACAGACGCTGTGCCATGGAAGGTGTGTGGAGAGGTGCGTATAGGCTTACCACAACGGCATCAATTACAGAATACATTAACCGCTTTACGACTGCTCCACGCCGATTGCTGTGAGCAATGCGGCAGCACCAGGACCACTCCACGCCGATTGCCGTGAATGGCAGCAGCAGCCTTACCTAAAGAGCATGTAAAGCCTTGTACGCACAATTTATGATTTTCGGCTGAGACAGCTGGTGGGCCGTTCCAGTCGTTTGCCATGCCATCAGCCCCTCCATTACACCACCATAGCAACGGAACATGT
The DNA here is from genome assembly GCF_040937935.1 of Hyperolius riggenbachi. Classification (NCBI taxonomy): domain Eukaryota; kingdom Metazoa; phylum Chordata; class Amphibia; order Anura; family Hyperoliidae; genus Hyperolius; species Hyperolius riggenbachi. Next base: position 464,845,829 of record NC_090649.1, on the reverse strand, counting down.
CTCTATCCTGGAGGGTAGTGACATCTGTACAGCATTGGGCCGCCAAGCTGTAGCCCAAGGGATTGTCTTAGAGTTTGAAGGTGCATATGTACCTCAACTGAAACCGGGATAATGAATATAAAAATGGGTATCCTGAATTTTTTCCTACTGTGAGTTGTTACAGGCTTTCTTTAATTAGAGGCTAACTTATGATGTGCATAGAGGTGCGGTGTGGCCTTGTCTCGTGAAGCACGTCCCACTGGCTTCAAAATGGGACGTGGGCAGCATCTCCTGAATAAAAACTTCAGATGTGCAAAGATTTTATCTTCACTGTTTATGTGCCCTCATTGCAGTGATCTTACCCATTTCCCTCTTCTTGGTGACCCAGTTCCTGGAACAGGGAGTATACAGCTCTCCAGCTGAAACTTGGCAGTTGAAACTTGATAGAGGTTGTAATCCTAATCCCTTCCCATCCAAAACTGATACAAGATATTTGGATGGAGTTCCATGGATTTCACTTCCTACTTAGATAGGGAGTGGGTTAAAGGGGACCCAAACTCTTACATAGTACACAATGTAAAGCCCCCCCCCCCCCCCCCCCCAGAGTGTGGGAGGGTGAAGAGTCTGGTTGTGGCTGGATAGTGTAATGGTTAGGGGCTCTGCCTCTGACACGGGAGACCAGGGTTCGAATCTCGGCTCTGCCTGTTCAGTAAGCCAGCACCTATTTCAGTAGGAGACCTTAGGCAAGTCTCCCTAACACTGATACTGCCTATAAAGCGCGTCCTAGTGGCTGCAGCTCTGGCGCTTTGAGTCCGCCAGGAGAAAAGCACGATATAAGTGTTTGTCTTTTGTCTTTCTTTTTAACTTCCTTTTCAGGGAACCACATACAGCTCACATTGGTTGATTGCTTTCAAGTTCCCCGACTGCATGTCTCTCACCAAAAAGCCCAAACACATTTTAATATTTCCCTGCTTTGTCTAATTGCTCGTACACACGCTTGACTAAGGTCTGCTGAGGCGGCCGATGACTACCACCTCAGCCAATAATCAGGCATGTGTACAGTGGCTCGCGACCCCCAAGCTGCAAGCAATCCAACTGGCGGATCACCTCCCCACCCCTTCAACGACCCATCCCATTGTCTATGCTCCTTTGAGTCCCTTGTTCCTCTCCCCCCGCTGCGTGACCGCTCTGCGCATGCCTAGAATCACTCTGAAAAATCAATTCAAAAAGCGCTGAGCGTTTGTGATTATGCTAGCGCTTTTTTGTGTGCACTGGGCCTAATACTTTTATCCATAGATCCTGAACAAGCATGCAGATCAGGTGTTTCTGACAAGATTAGCCGCATGCTTGTTTCGTGTGTGTGATTGAAACCCTACTGATGCCGGAATCGGCAGAACAGCCAGACAACTGGTATTGTTCAAAAGGAAATGTATATGGCAGCCTCCATAGGTCTCTCACCTTGAGTTCCTCCATCAGACTTGCTCAGGCCTGACAAGTGAACATAAACTTAAAGGGACTCGGCTGACAAAAATAGAAAGGATTTATACATACCTGGGGCTTCCTCCAGCCCCATACGCACGGATCGCTCCCACGTTGCTAACTTCAGAGCTAGTCTGATGTAAGAGTAGTGCGCTGTTTGTGTATCTCTCCAGTAGTTGCTGGAGAGCTGCTTAGAGGGCGCACTTCTCCTGCAGAGACTGGCCCCGACTGGCATAAGTGACGGGGACCCGGTTCCCCCAGCTGCGGGCAGCAGAGGATGGCAACGTGGGAGCGATTCTGAGCGGATGGGGCTGGAGGAATCCCCCCAGGTATGTATAAATCCTTACTTATTTCTGTCAGCTCTGGTACACTTTAAGCTCCACCACAACTTTTTATGGATTTGAGTAGAGCAAGGAAGTCTTGAGAACCTCAACATCAAACTTGCAACCTATTGGCAGCTCAGCTGACCTGAATTAATGTTGACTAGTTTTTGTCAGAGCTGTGGAGTCGGAGCAATTTTTGAGTATCTGAAGTCTGTTTCATAAACGGAGGAGTTGGGAGTCAGATGTTTGTTGTAGACACCACAGCACTAGATTTTGTATGGGTGTACAGATCTTGTAAGCCATATTGCCCCCAAAATTAATTTTTGCACCAAAAGAGGTGCTAGGGCTTATTTTCAGGGGAGGCCTTATATTCCTATGAACACACACGTTTCTGTGCTGTCCTCCTGCCTTCCTCACTGTGCCCGCCTCTTCCTCTGCTGGATACACCTTCTGTGCCTGTGTCTCCCTCTGTGCCACTGTCCTTCACTATCCCCTGTGTTCCTGGTGTCCCCATATCCTCCAATGCCTCCCTGCATCCTCCTCTTGCCCCCAGCTACATGCCACGCTGTCCTAGTGTCCTCTGATGTCCCCCTGCATCCCTTTCACCCCCCTGCCCCCAGCCTCCATGACGGTGTGTCCTCGAACTCCATCCTATGTGGAAAAAGTACGGCAACTTGTTTTTCTTCTACTGGACCTGATGGTCTTGCAGGCGGGACCATATAGCTCTGTTGAGCCAATCCCTGCACTCACTGAATAGCAGTGACTGGCCCAATGACTGAGCCATGGTTTTGCCTGCGAGATCATTGGCTCCAGTAGAAAGGCAAGCTGCCACACCTTTTACCCTTACTGCCGCTAAGGCTTACTTTTGGGGTAGGGCTTGTATTTCGAGCATGCTTGAAATTCTTGCTAAGGCTTACTTTCATGGGATCAATGTCTTAATTTCAGGGGGAAAAGGTGGTTATAAAGTCGTTACCTCAGCCTTGAAGCATACTTCAGCATTGGCCTACGTGCCTCTTGTGTTGTGGAGAAGTTATTGACTCTTGTATGGCTATGTTTGCATCTGAGAGAGCCTAATGCACAGTGTCTTATTTACTGCACATAATGCTGCTGTGTATGACATAACTGCCACCTAGTGCAACACAGTAACGTATTAGATGAGGTGTACCATATTGAGTGTCCCGTGGTGAGCTGCAGCCAAGCCAGACACTAGGCTGGAAACCTTGGACAGCCAATAAGATTGAAGCTCGCAGCGCTCTGGGCTGCTGCGATGGAACACTGCAGTCATTGTGCTCAAGCAGTTTTGTTGTTTTTATCTTCATGGTTAATGCTTACACATACGTGCCTTGATTTGGCAGCACTCTGCACAGTTCAGTCACACTTATTGGGTGATAACAATGTACTGGTTCCTTGGCAATTTTCCCCACTCTGAGGCACACCTTGTACTTTGAAGCTGGAACCCAATAGATGATCCTTTCTTTGTTTTCTCAGAAAAAATCGGCTTTGTCTGAGAAGTGTGTCAATTTCCACTGCTATAGGTTCTCTTTAAAAAGAGAACCCGAACTCAGAACTTCCTCTCTGCTCTAAAAGAAAAGCAAGGAGTTTTGAATCAGGATGATACCATTTATTGGCTAACTTAGAGATGGATAAACAGTGAGCTTTCGGTTTATAAAAAGCCTTTGTCGGACTGGTTCCTGACCAAAACTGAAAAGCACAGCTTATATACACTGACATACAGAGGAGAAACCTTCTTTAGCAAACATAAATGAAATTAGATGCCTCAACTGTTATGGCCTATACTCACGGGCTACTTTTGTAGCCTGTCGCTAGCACACGGGAGCGTGTGTGCGACAGCTCGTCGCCAAGTCCCTCCGCACACACGCGGAAGAGGGATTAGTGAAGCGACAGAAGCTGCCGCCGACGTTCCTCCCCATGACCCCCCCCCCCTCGCTGGAAGCGCCATGAATTCTCTATTGGTTGCTGTCGCCAGTCCGCATACACAAGCAGACTAGCGACAGTTGCCTGGCGACAGCAGCGACGAGCAACGGTTCGGGATGCGCGCCTCATACTCACGGGCGACCTGTCGCCGCAACAGGCGCGTGCCACGTGGTTACGGCGACAATTGTAGCCCGTGAGTATGGGCCATTACTGAGGAGGCTTTCCTAGGCATCCTGGCTAAATTGATAAGATCAACAGTTCCCTCAACATGACATGATGCAGACTCTGGTGATGGGGAGACATGTAAATTCCGAGTTAAAATTGTAACTGGGCTGGTAACCTGCACCATTAATTCTAAGCTTGTGGCATTAGAATTAATGGTGCATGTAACCAGCCCAGTTACAATTTGGTAATGGGGAGACGTCGTAAATTCCGAGTTCAGAGTCTGCTTCATGTCATGTTGAGGATTCTATTGATCTTATCAATTTAGCCAGGATGCCTGGGAAAGCCTCCTCAGTAACAGTTGAGGCATCTAATTACATTTGTTTGCTAAAGAATGTTTCTCCTCTGTATGTCAGTGTATATAAGCTGTGTTTTTCAGTTTTGGTCAGGAACCAGTCCAACGAAGGCTTTTTATAAGCCGAAAGCTCACTGTTTATCCATCTCTAAGTTAGCCAATAAATGGTATCATCCTGATTCAAAACTCCTTGCTTTTACTCATGGCTAACACGGTACAACACTACTGCTTCTACTAAAAGAAAAGCAATGGCATAATCACATCTTAAAGAAACATTTCGTTGTTACAGCTGATAAAAATCCTGCAATAAATCTGCAATGTTTCTACCTCCTGCTGTTATGGAAGCAGACATAGGGTTAACATTCTGTGCTTTCAGATTAGCTTATCTGCCGTGGCAGTCAGGTGACATGGGAGAGATCAAATCCACTTGGTATGCAGGAAGAGTCAGGAACAGTAACTGGACAGCTGCTAGGGAGGGCTAATGGCAGATGCTGTGGTGGAGGTAGTAAATACTCCATTTCTAGCCTCACCAAGGAGGAGGAGAGCCCTATCAGAGGAAGGAAAGAAGGGGGCACTCCTTCCCCACACCCCTACCTAGAGTCTGTAACTTCTGCCTCTGCAAATCCTGTATGCTGAGAAACTGATGGCAAGGCTGTATGCTTACAGTGCACACTGCTGCCTCTAAGGCCTCGTACACACAAGGGGATCTGCAGGCAATCTTTGAGGTGACTGTTTTTAGTGGATTTCCTGAAAAGGTAATAGATTGGACAAGAAAGCCAGACCGACATAAACATGTGTACAATGGCTCTGGCGTCTGAACTTTTGTGCCCTGCTGTTCCCTTTAGGGAAAGGGGAGTTTAGAGTGCCAGGGAACAGGGCCAGAGCAGGGAGAGGAGCCTAACATGGACTTGTGCATACCATGCAGCTACTAGCTTAAGCAGTGTTACACAGCTGCGTTGTCCATGGCTGTATAGTGTACTGGTTAAGTCCTCTGCCTCTGACATAGGAGACCTGGGTTCAAAGCCCGGATGAAGCAAGTACCTATACAGTACTTGAGCAAGACTCCCTAACAGTGCAGGGCGGTCTTCAGTGGCTTTAGCTCTCAACCTCCTTTTATCTAACAGAAGAAAATTGCTATACAGAGGTTAGCATTATTCTATAGCTTATTCCTGCACAAACCAGCTGCTGGAAATTTGCGGACGTCTGGTCAGTATTTTTGAAAACCAGTCCAATACATAACCAAAAAAAAGATAATTTGCAATTGGCTGACATAAGAATCAACTTATTCACTGAATGGCAGCATATATTGGCTCCTGTGTACCAGTCTTAAAGAGAACCCGAGGTGGGTTTAAAGAATGTTATCTGCATACAGAGGCTGGATCTGCCTATACAGCCCAGCCTCTGTTGCTATCCCAAACCCCACTAAGGTCCCCCTGCACTCTGCAATCCCTCATAAATCACAGCCGTGCTGTGAGGCTGTGTTTACATCTGTAGTGTCAGTCTCAGCTGCTCCCCCGCCTCCTGCATAGCTCCGGTCCCTGCCCCGTCCCTTCCCTCCAATCAGCAGGGAGGGAAGGGATGCAGGCGGGGACTGGAGTTCTGCAGGAGGCGGGGAGAGCAGCAGACTGACACTATAGAGATAAACACAGCCAGCTCTGACAAGCTGTTTGTCAGCAGCGTGGCTGTGATTTATGAGGGATTGCAGAGTGCAGGGGACCTTAGGGGGGTTTGGGATAGCAACAGAGGCTGGGCTGTATAGGCAGATCCAGCCTCTGTATGCAGATAATAATCTTCAAACCCACCTCGGGTTCTCTTTAAAGGGAGTTGAGCACTGGATTGGTTTTTAAATAAACCCTCCCCATAATGGTGGCTCTTAACCCCGACCAGTATGGGATGTGCCATCTTCATGTCTTATGCGTGTGCTTCAATGCATGCCGGGAGATGTAGTCCGAGATGTTTTCACTGACTGACTACATCTCCCGGCATGTGTTGCAGTGCGTGCAACACTGCTAGGAACTACAAAATGCAGCAGATGCAGTCCGTCTGTGGAGAAGTTGGTGCATCCCGTATGGTGCAGGGGCCAGAGGAGCAGAACCCCATAGGTAAGTAGTGAGTTAGCACCCTTAAGGCCCATACACACGTCGGACTTTTGCGAACGACGGGTCGTTTGAACGTCCTGTCGTTCAGTTGTCCGCACGCGTGTGTACAGACTGTCGTTCGGGTGATAAGACTGGTCTTGAGCGATCCGCCGGGCGCAAAAGTCCGACGTGTGTATGGGCCTTTAACCTCCTGATGATATCACCTTACCTTTTTGAATGTATACTGAGGCCAGGCAGATATCAGGTGGGGAGGGAGTTGGTAATGAAGTCCTAAGTTTGATTCTAATCAGTGTTCATCACTGTATGTGAACTCATCAGGCTCAGCAGAGGCTTGTTTGACGGTAGCTAGTGCTGCTAAGGTTAGTTATGACTACTATGCAACCTTGCTACCTGATGGGCTTATAGTAGCTGACTACAGCTTCACTGTAAAGATAACCATAACATTTCTATAGCACTTTTCTCCCATAGGACTCAATGCACCTGGGCTCTCTCAGATTCAGTAGTTGGTACTTGGTAGTAGGATGAAGTATTCACACAACAAAAAATTTCTGCAAATGCCAAACTGAACAGGTGGGGTCTGGATTTAAACACATCCAGAGATGGAGCTGTCCCGATCTGCTGAGGTAAGGGGTTCCATAACGTAGGAGCAGTATGACAGATGGCTCTGGGACCAAAAGTTTTCAGGTGGACTCTGGGTATGACAAGATTATTAGAACCTGTGGATCTGAGATTGTAGGGATTGTTACGGAGCCTTAACCTTTTTCATGTATCCAGGGCCCAGGTTATGTAAGGATTTAAATGTCAGTAGGCCAATCTTGAATAGGATCCTCTATTTTATCGGTAGCCAGTGAAGGGAGTGCAGGACTGGCGTTATGTGGCAGTGACTGGGTTGGTTAACGGTCTGACAGCAGTATTCTGTATCAGCGGCCTTTTTTGTAAGACCGATGTAGAACGCATTACAGTAGTCCAGTCAGGATGTAATGAAGGCATGAACTAAGGTTGGTAGATCTTCTGGGGGGGGATGAGGTGCTTGATTTTTGCGATGTTCTTCGGGTGAAGAGGATGATTTCACCACAGCAGAGATGTGAGTTCTGAAGTTTAAATCCCCATCAATTAGAACTCCCAGGCTACTCGCATGCTCAGAGCTGTGTGGACATTAGGAATTCAGTTTCTTGAAATTACTTTTTGGGGAGGAGGGTGACATTGTTCACACATAATCTGTGTACAGATGTGTTGCTGTCTCTACTGATCAACTTGGTCTGTCCTATGGATAGGGTAAATGCAAAGGACTATGGTGAGTTTGGCCTAACCCTGGTAGCCCACTAGACATTGACATTCACGGCTATATTAGCACATCACCAGCCAGATTCTCAGCTGAGTCTCGACTAATATCTTGTTTATCAAGGCTGCCAAGAAACCTCTAGACCTTGCTAGCCCGGTAAAGAAAATTAAGCAAAGCATCTACATGTGGCAGACAGAACTGTGCCAGGGCCACCATATGGAGTTGTGTTGGCCAGTAATCTAGCATGTGTTGCTGCTCTCCAGTGTTTTGAATCCAAAGAACGAGTGCATCGGTCAGTCTCCCTTATCTGTTCACCAAAAGCCGATACGTGTGCTATGCTGTAGTCCCTCCTCACTTCATCATCGCTACGGTACTCATCACCGTAGCTGAACGACCTGTCTCGATGTGCTTGTGCCCAGAATGGTCAGCTTTCATCTCATCAGAGCACCTGCTGAGTCCATCTGTTTGGTTTTTCCTCCATATTCAGGGCAGGCGCTTCCATAGGGGTCAGTCCATCTACCCCCTTTCCCTATAGAACAGATGTCGAACTCCAGTTCTCGAGGGCCATATCCTTACCAGTGTTCGGGATGAAGAAATGTGTGCTAATTGATGAAGCACACCCTTCCTGGTTCAGTCCCATCAATTTGAGCTGTGCCCAAAAAAAATGAAATTGTGTGGTGACCTCAGACCCTTTAGGATTGGAGCTAGACATCCCTGCATAGCAACATGTCACTAAACCTGTAAGCTAACACCTCCGCGCAAAATCAACTCCTGATCCTCGGAGGTAATTTTGCATGTATCCATGGATGGTCATTGAGATATCACCAGTTTGGAGTTTATGTAAATTTTATGCAAATACATGCAGCTGGCAAATGAACAGTTATTAGCGCCTGATGTACTGTCTCTATTCCCTTGACTTGGCTACCCTCTGCTGCAGCGTGCCAGATCAGATTCTCTCATCCAGCGCCACTTGCTAGGCAAGTTCCTGTAGCATGGTGACACTCATCTGTCCTCCCCCCTCGGCTCCCCATAAAGCCGAACATGCTGCTCAGCAGGGAACACGCTAGCATATATGCAATAATCGTTCTGTCAATCTTTACAGATTGTTTTTGGCGACTGCAGGGTTTATTATTATTTAGTATTTATATAGCACCGACATCTTCCACAGCGCTGTACAGAGTATATAGTCTTTTCACTTAAAGAGGAACTCCAGTGACAATAATATAGTAAAGTGCTTTGTTTTTACAATGTATGAATGATTTAGTCAGTTTTCCCATTGTAAAAGCTTTCCTCTCCCCGATTTATATTCTGCCATTTATCACATGGTGACATTTTTACTGCCGGCAGGTGATGTCAGTGGAAGGAGGTGCTGCTTGCTTTTTTGGGTAGTTGGACCCAGCTGTAAAAAGCTGTTATTTCCCAGAAAGCAATGAGGTTCACAGACAGGAAACTCAGGACCATGGTCCTGACATCACACTGTGGGAGGGGTTTCACCACAATATCAGCCATACAGAGACCCCTGATGATCAGTTTGTAAAAAGGAATAGATTTGTCATGGGAAAGGGGGTGTCCGCTACTGATTGGGCTGAAGTTCAATTCTTGGGCACGGTTTCTCTTTAACTGTTCCTCAGAGGGGCTCACAATCCCCTACCATAGTCGTATGTCCATGTATAATATTGTGTAGTGTATGTATTGTAGTCTAGGAACAATTTAGGGAAAGCCAATTAACTGATCTGTATGTTTTTGGATGTGAGAGGAAACCAAAGTGCCCAGAGGAAACACACGTAGACACTGGGTGAACATACAAACTCTGTGCAGATAGTGCCCTGGCTGGGGCGACCCAGAGACCCATTGCTGCAAGGCGGGAGTGCTAACCACTACACCACCGTGCTGGCCAGGTACTACTACAGGTTTCTGCACGGACAGATGTCAGCGTGACCTCTCTTTTCTCAGCCGCTCGCCCGTGTTTGTTCTGAGGTCTGTTGTTGTGAATCCTGGAATCAGCTGACTGCCGCCTTCCAGCTGATCTGTTTTGTTGATACACGGAGCAGGCTTTCCTGTGGGTTGGGGGAAGGGAGCCCAGCACAGGAAGTGAGGTAACACAGCAGACATTTGTCAATTGTGGGCTTTGAAATAAGGATGATCTCCCCGTAACCATAACAAACAGGCCCTTTGCAGCTCTGCCAGTGCACAGCCTCATCTGTATTTATAGTGTAGCGAGTCTCTTCCCTCTCTCTCTGCGGTTTGGCTTTGGCAATTGTTTAATTTCCTTCAGCTCCTCTTGTCCGTAGTCCAAGTCCCTGTACAGACAGAGCCCCCTAATCTTTATGTCTTCAGCAGCCAGGCCCTGTAATCCGACACTGTGTCAAACTTTCCTCCAGACGCACTGAAATTCCCTCTGTTTGGAGGCGAGCACTCTGCTTTTGGAAGATCGTGCTGTACTGCGGAGAGAGAGAAAAAATAATGCGCAGAGGGAAAAATAGAACTATAAAAAAGTATAAGTACTATAAAAATAGTGTTTAGTATCCTGTTAAATATATCTCGGTGCAAGCCTTCAGAGGTGCTGTTCTGTCAGCCATAGCAATTGGCTCTGGGCAAAAAAACAGATGGAATGCAACTGCAAGACAATACTTAAAGCGCACCTGAACTCTTGCACAGGACAGAAGTAAAACGTATAGAAATGCACCCTCTGTGTTTGAGCATTTAGCCTGTCTAATCCCCCCCATCTGTGACTAATCGCAAGTGATCTGTCAGCTGTTAGCTGGCTGCCACGGCAGAGCAGCTAATTTGTAAACACAGGATGTTGACCCTATGTCTGCTTACATAAAAAGCAGCAAGTAGACACTGCAGATTTATTGCAGGATTTGTATCTGCTGTAACAAAAAAAAGTTTGTTAGTTTTTTGGGTGGTTATGCTGTTGCTTCTCTTTTAGACCAGAAAGGTAGTTCTGAGTTCAGGTCTGCTTTAAATCTGCATTGTATTTGCATCATAACAAGTCTAAAGGTGGCCATACATCTAACGGTATTTTTTTTTTTTTCGGGCAGACTGCCGATTCTGTAATTTTAATGAATAGGAGGAAAATTGGTGCTGCAACATGTCAACTTGATCTTGTTTGATCAATTTTGGGCCTAAATAAGTTGAAAGCATCAATCAGAGGTGCTGGAGGATCTTAGTCGCCAGTGCTCGATCGGGCGTATGGTGTTTGATATCACGGCTACTGAAGAACCCCTGGCCGGGGTGTCACAAACACGTTACCAGATTTTCTTTTCACATTTTTTTTTTTATTATTATTTTTTTTTTTTATTTATTTTTTTTACACACAGAAGTTTTCTTTTAGATAGAATTATTTCTTGCTAATGGTTTGCTCTCTTCTTTACAGGCATGTCGTCCAGCTGCAGGGAGTTCTGGGAGTGAGCATTCCTCCTCGTCCTGCCCCACCACTGACGTCATTCGGGTGAGAGATCTACCCTTGTGTTTATAGACCTCCCCCTACCTCCATTTTGTACTATTACTTTAATGTAACCGTGATGGATAGTGGGTGGGGGGAAAGACTAGGTGTTTTTGTTTTTTTGTTTAAAGATTTAAGTGTAAATGGGAGCAATCTGAGGAACTGGCGAATGGTGGCTTGTGGCTGCAGTGTGTGCTGTCTGCTTCCTCCAGTATGTATGGTATAAGTTCTTACTCTGTACTGATAGTGTATAAGCTGCAGTGTGTGCTGATCTGTTACTTCCAGTATGTACAATATAAGCAGTTAAGGGGCCCATACACTGGTCGATTTCAACCATCAATCAATTCTATCGAATCAGCCGTTTGATTTGTGGCTGATTTCAATCAATTTGATCTGAGAGCATGAAAAATCTAGGTCTATCTGCTGCTGGCAGCAGATCAATGGCCCATAGAGTTGCATTGAATCGAGTTATCCAATAATGCATTTAGATCGCTTTCCAATACATTTTTTTTCCCTGAAATCTATTGGAAATCTGTTCCTAGTGTGTGGCACACATCAGATTCAACTTGAACAGAAATCTATCCGATGGTCGAATCTGCTGCGAATCTATAAGTGTATGGCCACCTTTACTCAATGCCTGTACTTATAATAAACGAGCTGCAGTGTGTACTTATCTCTGCTACCTCCAGTATGTACAGTCTAAGCTATTACGCTCTGCTTGTACTAATCGTAAACTAGCTGTAGTCTGTATGTGTGTGTTGATCTCTTCCATCTCCAATATAAGAGGTTCCTCTGTGCCTGTACTGATAGTAGTGTGTGCTGTATGCATACACACGGCGGAGGGACCTGGCAACTGATGCGGCAGAAGCTGTCGCTGTTGTCCCTCCCCCCGCCAGAAGCGCCGTCTATTTGCAATTATGTTGCTGTCGCTAGTCCGCGTACTCACGACAGTTGCGGCGGCGACTGTCGCCAGGCGATTGACCGCGCCAATCGCCTGGCGACATCAGCGACGGGCGACAGTTCAGGGTGCGCGCCCGTGTAACGCCGCATACTCACGGGCGACCTGTCGCCGCAACACGCGCGCGCCGCAATTTGCGGCGACAATTGTAGCCCGTGAGTATGGGCCATAAAAAGCAGAAGAAGGAAGTGTTGGAGAGATACCTACCCCCCCTCCCCTTGCAGTGTACAATTTTAAAGGACAACTGTATTGAGAAGAATATGGAGGCTGCTATATTATTTCCCTTTAAACAATTCCAGTTGCCTGGCAGCACTGCTGATCTATGTAGACGCAGTAGTGTCTGAATCGCACCAGAAACGAGCATGAAGCTAATCTTGTCTGATCTGACTGTCAGAAACACCTGATCTGCTGCATGCTTGTTCAGGGACTATGGATAAAGGTGCCCATACACTCGTCAGATTGGCAGCAGATAGATAAGAAATGCATCTGATGATCTATCTGATGCGTTTTTAGAACATTTTTTATCAGGATAGAATTCCAATAGATTTCAGTTTGAAATCTATTGAAATTCGACCTGATGGCATTTTTTTGCCATCAGATTTCCATTAAGGCCAATGCAAAATGATAAGCAATCTCATGAGATCGACCTAAATTTTCCACCCTGCCAGTTCGATGGAAATCCATCGAAATCGGCCATCGATTGGTCGGCCAGAAAATCGGCTGAGTGTATGGGCCCCTTAACCTCTTGACGACCAGCTAACGCCGATTGGCGTAAACTGGTCGTCTGCAAGTTTCCATGGAAACGGCCGCTCGTTCGAGCGGCCTTTCCATGTCCATTCACGGAGGCTGTCTCCGTGAACAGCCGGAGAGCCGCCGATCGCGGCTCTCCGGCAAAATGTAAACACGCGGGGAAGAAATCCCCGCTGTTTACATCATACGGCGCTGCTGCGCAGCAGCGCCGTAAGCCAGATCGGCGATCCCCGGCCTCTGATTGGCCGGGGATCGCCGGCATATGATAGGCTGAAGCCTATCCTTCAATGCGCAGGACGGATAACCGTCCTGCGCAGGCCATGGAGGGAGAGGGAGGGACGGGAAGCCAGGGAGCGCCGAAAACGCTGCGGAGGGGGGCTTTGAAGAGCCCCCCCCCGGAAAGCGCAGAGAGCCGGCGGCGATCAGACCCCCCCAGCAGGACATCCCCCTAGTGGGGAAAAAAGGGGGTAAGTCTGATCGCCCTGGCTAAAACCTGATCTGTGCTGCGGGCTGGAGAGCCTACGCAGCACAGATCAGCCAGAAAGCCACTGGTCGGCAAGTGGTTAAGAGTATTTGAGGCCGAGGCTCAGCAGGACATCCAGGCAACTGGTATTGTTTAAAAGGAAATAAATATAGCAGCTTCCATATACCGTGTTTACCCGAAAATAAGACACTATTTTAATTTTTTCCTTCAAAATATGTGCTAGGGCTTATTTTTGGGAGGTCTTATATTTTTTGTGGGGTAGCCAGATCTCCCTTTAGTATACAGCCAGACCCCCATAGTATACAGCCAGATCCACCTAGAATACAGCCAGTGTAAGTGGGAAGATTACACCCCCACCGCTGCTGCGGTTTCCACTGATTTACCTCCTCTACTCCTGGTCCCCCTCCTCCATAAAGTTGGATTCCCCTGCAGCTTATGCAGTCGGAGCAGTGCTTTTCAGCGCTGCTAGATTTGGGCGCAGCCGGCGTCACCATAGACTATTATAGGAATCGCATCACACAGCACTCAGTGAGTAACGTCGGCGCCTTCAAAAGACTGAGCCGAAGTTGATTAAAAAAAATAATAATAATTTGGCCTCCAGCAATGGCTGGAAGCCGAATTATATCATTCCCCCACTATCTATGGCGGCCTAGAGGGGGAATAGTAATTAACACGCTGGGACTTGTGCAGCAGCAGGATGAGCCATATACCGGCTGTATCCTGCGCCCAAGTCTACCAGCGCCGATTTCAAATGTATGCTATGCAGTGCATAATTCAGGTCAGCGGTGAAGGCAGGTAAAGTTGTGCAGTAACAACGCCCGTACCCGGAAGTGATCTCTGTTTACTTCCTGTATATGGGCTCTGTTGCTGCACAACTTTACCTGGCCAGGAATAGAGGAGGTAAATCAGCGGAAGCAGCGATGGTGTGTCAGGAGGGGGGGGGGGGGCAGGACATTACCCCAACTTCCCCAGTGCTGACCCTTGCTCTTTGTTGTGTCCCTGAAGCTAGGTCTTATTTTCCCGGGAGGGCTTATATTTCAAGCGTGGTTCAAATATAAGTTAGGGCTTACTTTCGGGGGAGGTCTTTATTTTAGGGGAAAGACTGTACCTCTCACTTCAGTTGTCCTTTAAGGGCTCCGTGTCACTTAGGCTATGGAGTCTGTACTGTGGAGCTCATGCCTTTCTGTTTGCCCTACCGATTGGTACTTTTTGATTTTGTTTGGACAGCTTAATTTCTCATGTAAGATGGCGTTAAAGCCTCTTATAGACCTGAGAATATCCTGGTTACATTGCAGGATCAGCAACGCTGCCCACATCTTTCTTTTATTATTCCTGATCAGCCTCTTTAGTGTATTTGCTATTTTTTTTCATTTATTTCCTGAGATTTGGTCATATACAAGCAACAGCAGCAGATAATGAAACCTGAAATGAGGCCAGGAGGAGTCAGGAGCTGAAACAAGACATTTCAACTCTGAATGTTCCATCACATTTATCTCTAACCACAAGCCTGCTTTCCTGCTCTGCAGTATGGAAATCAGGCTGAGTTTATACAACAGGAGGAGACGTGGAGCGCAAAATAATTCTCTAGCTTATTAAAGGAATACTGTAGGGGGTCGGGAGAAAATGAGTTTCTTACCCGGGGCTTCTAATGGTCCCCCGCAGACATCCTGCGCCCGTGCAGCCACTCACCGATGCTCCGGTTCACTTCTGGAATTTCAGACTTTAAAGTCGGAAAAACACTGCGCCCGCGCAGCCGTATCCTCGCTCCCGTCGCCACCAGGAGCGTACTGCGCAGGCACAGACCAAACTGGGCCTGTGCAATACACTCCTGGTGACGTCAGTGGGAGCAAGGACACGGCAACGCAGGCGCAGTGGTTTTCTGACTTTAAAGTCTGAAATTTCAGAATTGAATTGGAGGTGGGGCCGGAGCATCGGTGAGTGTCTGCGGGGGACCATTAGAAGCACCGGATAAGTTCAACTCGTTCTCTCCGACCACCCCCCCCCCCCCTACAGTATTCCTTTAAAGTGTCTCTAATAACTGCATTCTGTAAGACGCAGATCATTTTTATATCGCGCTTTTCTCCTGGTGGGCTCGAAGAGCTTGAGCTGCAGCCACTAGAGAGCGTGCAGTAGCAGTGTTAGGCAGTCTCACCCAAAGTCTCCTTACCAGAACAGTAAAAAAAGGCGCCATGATGGGCGCCCATTATAAAAGCTGCGGTTTGCGGCAAAGAAGGGAAATTTTAGGTGACAGGTGGGGCCGGATAAAATAGTGGAGACTTGCAGATATGCAAATTCCTGCATTACATAGCTGGCGCTTCAGGGCACCCAAAGTTCCATTCTTTGCTGCAAATTGCAGCTGAGGGGGAGGAGATGAGGTGTTTTTGATTTTTTTTTTTAAGTGGGTGGCGACACTGGGGAATGTGTTAGGCATTGGTAGAGTGCATCGGAGGGGAGGGTTCTGTGTGAGTGTAGGGTTAGGTTAAACCATGGTAAAATATCAGTAAAGTTTGCAGGTATTATACTATTGAAATGTAATAGAATATTGGAAATTTTACCGATCTTCTACTAGCGGCAATCCCCTGCAGAGGTTGGGTAAGAAATCACTTGTGTGCCGAGTTGTACGGCCCTGCAGCAAGGAGGGGGGGGGGGGTGTTTAAGCTCATGATCCTTAAAGGGAACCTAAACTGAGAAGAATATGGATTTTTCCTTTTAAAATACCAGTTGCCCGACTCTCCTGCTGGTCCTGTGTCTCTAATACTTGTAGGCACAGCCCCTCAACAAGCATGCAGATAAAGTGCTCTGAAGTCAGACTGGATTAGCTACATGCTTATTTCAGGTGTGTGATTACCACTACTGCAGTCAAATAGATCAGCAGGACTGCCAAGCAACTGGTATTATTTAAGGGCTCGTTTCCACGCGAATCCGCATGCGTCCAACGCATGCGGATTCGCACATGTAATGCAAGTGGATGGGCCTGTTTCCACTGTAGCGTTGTTGAGGTGCGTTTTTTTCAGCGGTGAAAAAACGCACAAAAGAGCCGCAGAATTCGCCTGCGAGTGGAATGCATGCGAATCGCATGCAATGTATTTAATAGGGAAATCGCATGCGTTTTCCCCATGCGTTTTTTGCCGCGAATTCGCATAGGTACCAATGTAAATTTACACAGGCAGTGACATGGTTAAAATCGCATATATCCTCACCTATGCGAATTCGCAGCAAAAAATGCATGGGGAATCTCATCCGCATGCGATTTCATCAGCGGTGGAATCCAGGCGATTCCGCACCGCAACAGTGGAAACGAGCCCTAAAAGGAAACCTCCATATCACTCTGTTTAGATTCCCTTTAATGGGAATAAGAAGAAAATTGAAACCGTTATTTCTGTTTTCGGCCATATATAGTTTTAAAATGAAAACGTTCTACTATGGATAAAACCCACACCTTTTATGTGCCCATTGGTCCCGGTTATTATTGCAACATTTAAAATAAATCCTTAGTACAATGTATGGTGCCAATATTTTATTTGGAAATAAAGGTGCATCTTTTCAGTTTTGCGTCATCACTATTTACAAGACGATAAATTAAAAAATAGTAATAACTTTTTTAATATACAAGTCAAGAAAGTATAAGTCCCTTAGGTAACTGTATTTTATGCAAAAAAAAGTGGGTACTATGGGAGCCTGTGAGAGGGAAGGAGTTAATTTTAAATGTAAATGTGGGTGTTTCTATGTATGTAGGTGTAATTTTTACCATTTGGCCAAAAAATGTCGTTGCGCATTATTTCAGATTAGCGTACTAGAAGTATGCTAACAGGAAGCAATGAATGGATGTGTTCCTAGTTACGAATGATCGTGGTATCTCATTGATTCCGGTGATCATTTACACAGGGACTTAGATTAATGAATGGGAACTGCGTTCCCCCTTCATCTCCCCGCTAACTGGCAGCTATGAGTAGCCACGTGGGAGCAAGTGGCGGCCGCCCGCCACTAAAGGCAAATATTTACGGCCCTGGGACTTCAAGTGAAGTTTCCCAGGCTGTAATTATACCGCACCTGGAGCAGTAAGTGGTTAAACCTACTGTATATACTAGAGTAGAAATTTTAGGTCCGACTCACTAAAAGTATAGGGGTCAACTTGTACACGAGTCAGACGAAACACTGCTTGATGTGTGTACTATCAGTGACATTATTCTCATTTTGCAGCAATTTACCCAGTGGTAAGTGATACATTCTTTATAATGGAAAATTACTGGGGGGTGAATAATTCCAGCACTCGGGGGCCTGGTACTAGCTACACTTAAGAGACAGGAGGGGTTAATGGCTGCCATACTTTATGCAGTGCAGTCAATGACCCCCTCCTGGTTCCCAAGTGCAGCCATTAACTTTGCTGGGCAGACTTATACTTGAATCAATAAAAAATTCCAGCTTGAAAGGGTCAAATATTGGAGTCAACTTATACACGAGGTTGACTTATATTCAACTATATAGGGTACTTTTTTGTTTTTGTTTTGTTTGTTTTTTCTAAATCTGAGATTCTAAAGTAATTGTCAAGGAATAAAAGGATAGTTGCAATGTTGTTTGGTTTATATTTGGTTACAGAAGCTTTGTATGGTGGAAGAGGTAACATTTGGGCATCCTACTGGCTAAGAAAATGAAGTGGTATCATTAGAGCTGTTCCTGGAGCCCAGCTTTAAAACGTTCCCCGGAATGAATTTCTCATATTGGCTCATATGCAATTCACTTTTTCTCCTGCGTTTTCTCCTAGGTAATATTTTTACCGCTTGTCATAAAATGCCTTTTAAGTCACCAGCAAGCAAGAAAATACTCAAAATTAAATTTATCACTTTTTCCATCAACTTTTGGGTACTTTTTTAATTGTAAAATGCTGAAAATTTAGTTTACAGAGAAGATGAAAATTATCTCCTAGGAGAGGAAAAAACAAATTGCATATGGGCCCTTGTGTTGTAAGAGCATCCCTGGATTTTATTTTTTGTAATTGCTGTCTCTTGCCCCTATATGTGGGTTTTTTTCCACTTCCTGTCTGTACAGGAAGTGATGGTAATTGAGTGGTGGACATTAGGAAATCAAACTATTTTGGGAGGGTGGGGAGGAGTTGAAACCCCAGACTATCTTGTGGTGTTGTCTCTCTCATTGCCTTTTCTCTGTGACTTAAAACATGGAAACTGATAGCACTAAGTTACACGGAGATCACCTGGATGGAAAGTGAGAGAGAAAAACTGCATTTTATTCTTTCTCCTTGGGTTGTGCCATATACCTGGCTGTCTGAGAACCTTGACTGAAATGGAATTTCCAAATTCTATATGTTTATACACTTCCGGCTGAAGAGAGAATCAGAGCACAGCCACTAATGTATGTTGTATCCCCTGCAGCGGATGAAGTTCTTGCTGCTACAGCAGAAGTACCTGGAATACTTGGAAGATGGTAAAGTTCTGGAAGCTCTGCAGGTTCTGCGCTGTGAACTGACACCGCTGAAGTACAATACGGAAAGAATTCACATCCTCAGTGGGTAAGAGGCAGTTTCCTGCAGTAGCCAGTGTGTAAGAAAGGACCGTACACATGCCCAACACATGTCACCTGTCCAATCAGCTGTTCCCATTGGGTGACATCACTGAGCCCTTGCTTTGTGGGGGATGATGGGAGGGGCAACGAGCATTGTTTGTGGGGGGGGGGTGTATTGGTGTCACTGGGGTTGAGTATATCCGTCCGGTGGATCGCTCACGGGTTATTCGTCGGGGGCCATACACACGCCTGATCGTTGGCTTAGGTAGTCATTCTCGCCTCAGCTGACTTAAGTCAGGCATGTGACCACGGCTTTAGGAACATTTTGTTGGTTACGGCGAAAAATGGCACTTGGGATAAAAGCAGAGACAACGGAAGCCCTAACAGTGCAGTGTGTATGATAGTGTGGTGAAAGGATACTCACAAAATGGGTTGCTGTATGGGCAAACAACTGATGAGGTTTGTGTAGACACCCAATCTCCAAGTATACTGGACTCTTGTAGCGAAAAAAGGTCACCAAAACTGTTGTCTATCCTCAGCTGGAGGGTAGAAAATGCAAAGGGGGAAAAGAAGGGGTTGTGTTTAAAAATCATAAAAACTAATGAAAAGTAAAATTGGAAGTGGCTTACGTCAAGGATGACGCACAATCTATTAAATAAAAGGGGAAAACTTTTTGTTCCACAAGAAAATGTATGCGCGCATCAAGCACCAAGTTGTACCCTAACAAATCTGGCTTTGCAAATTTGGCCAAATTGGCCTTTCATGAGGCGTTGCTCATGCAAATATGCATTTGCTTTCGCATGCCAAATTATGCATGGTCAAAAACCAATACCGCAAAGCGGTTGCCCTGCGGAAATTAGTTCATGCTACATTAGTCCTGACTGAGAAACTCCACCCCAAATGAAGCTCTGCCTTCAGCAGGGACACTTAGCAGTGAAGTGGAGAGGTGGCTGAACATGTGAGGGAACAGGGATGATACATACATGGTGTTTCCTTGCCCCAGCAGCAGCCACAGTGGCCTCTCCCTTCCCCCAGCGGCACCCTCAGTGGCTTCTCCCTTCCCAGAAACAGTGCCCAAGTGCCCCCCCCCCCCCCAGCAGCACCCACAGCTGATCCTCTGCCTCTAATACGTTTAGCCATAGACCCTGAACAAGCATGCAGATAGGTTTCTGACTAGATTAGCTGCATGCTTGTTTCAGGTGTGGGAGATTCAGACATTACTTAAGCCAAAGAGGTCAGAGGGACTACCAGGAAAAATCAATACACTAATCGATGTTGGTGTTCGACCAACCAATAGATAAATTATTCCATAGAAGAAGGAAACATTTTATTAATCGATTCAAACTTTTCTTTCCAATTGATCTATCCATTGATATCTGATCACCAGATCAGACCAGTAAAAAAAACGAACAGGCTAGAAAATGACAATTTTACAAGGATCCCATGCATTTCACCTATACTCTCCTGTTTGTAACCTCTGTATCTATGATCTGTACTCTGCTACTCCAGACTGGCCACCATGCTGTGCACGAGTTCATGACATCGCACCTCCTTATACCCTACATCTGTATAATGCAGCTTACTAATGAACATGTCCTGTGGGATAGCTCTGTAGTCCTGTCCCCTTGTATAAGGTAAACTGCACTCTATCACGAGGCTTGAGAGTATCAGGACATTCTGCCACCCACTGTCCCTTTTTAATATTCAAGAGCACCACCTGTAATAAACATTTATTGTCCCATCAGGTATTTAATGTGCAGCCATGCAGAAGACCTGCGTGCAAAGGCAGAATGGGAAGGTAAAGGGACGACATCGCGCTCTAAACTGCTCGATAAACTCCAGAGTAAGTATTTCATAACGTTTTCACTACAATTTATCATTTTTTTTTCTTTTTTTTTTTTTCTTTACCTCCCATTTTGGAGAATCTGCGAAAATTGCCAAACCATTCTTTTCCCACCTCTTGCAATAGAAAACTTGTGGTCGTTGGAGCCCCAAGGTCCCTATTGTCAAGACATAGGCAGGAAAAAAACATGTTTTTGGCTGCCTATGCCTTGACAAAGGGGACCTTGGTGACCTGGAAGCGATTATTGGCTGTGATGGTCAGATGTCCAAACGTGTGTGCTGGAACAATAAAAGGTTCATATCGTTCCTGAATAAGACTATGTGCGGAACCCTCTCTTGATTGATCAAATGAAAACTAAGGCTCTGCTTTCCAATAATATGTAGATATCCATAGTGGAGTAAACATAATTTTAATAGGCAGTCAAATTTGGCACACAAGCGTGGTTTTTTTTTTTTTTGTTAATCCTGATCTCCATTGGGCTGGTTTTATGATCAGTAAGTAGTCAGCCAGTGTAAATATACGGTCCTGGCAAGTGGCTGGAGAGCTTCTGTACATCAGAAATGCCCAAAGAATTGCAGTGAACTTTTTATTTTAATATTCAAAAAAAGTGCAGAAAGATAGTCCCTTACTTACGAATGCCTGACTTATGAACGCCTGCCGATCTGCCGGGATGATGTCACAAAGAGGACTACCTCTTCTGCCCGTTCCTTAAGCAGAGTAGGCGCAGCAGAAGCCACATCAGGGATGTCTCACCTGTTCCATGGTGGTGTAATGTCCCATCCCGCTGCGCGGCCATCTCTCTCTCTCTCTCTCTCTCTCTCTCTCTCTCTCTCTCTCTCTCTCTCTCTCTCTCTCTCTCTCTCTCTCTCTCTCTCTCTCTCTCTCTCTCTCCTGTTCACTGTTCCCCCGGCAGCTTCTCATGCATCATGTAATGACTCATTAAGGAGGCGCCGCCACTGGGGGGGCTTCTCCTGATTACGTCATTACGCGATGCAAGAGAAGCCGCTGGGGAAACGGTGAACGGAGAGAGAGGAGAGCAGGTGAGACTTTCCTTATGTGGCTTCTGCTCTGCCTACTCTGCTTAAGGAATGGGAGGCACAAGGAGGCCCATGGGAGACACAAGGTGGCACATATGAGACACAAGGGAGACCAAGGTGACATGGAGGGACAGAGGGGGGACACTGGAGGCACAAAGGACAGATGGCACAGTGTCCCGACCTAAGAATGGATTTGGGGTAAGAACAAACCTAGAGTCCCTATATTGTTCGTTAATCGGGGACCACCTGTACAAAAGTCTTCAATCTGTAGATTTATCCCCAGGCAAGGATAGTAGTATAGTGTGATATAAATTGATGTTATAGTGGGTGGTATTATCTGGCGTTGTGATTGTCCAGATGTTCGTCCCCCAGCTTACTTTGTGCAGATATTGTGTGTGTGAGTGTGAAGGGTCATTAGACCCCAAACAAATCAATGTTGTCGCCTACTTTTAAACTATTAGTGAATTTATATTGCACTATACTTTTTCCCTTCTGCCTACTAGATCAGAGCTTTATCTATGGCTGCTCTCGCACACATCCAGCCAATCAGAGCTCCTGTGTATGTGCAGACCACTGGGTGTGAATCTGTGCGGCTCCTGATTGGCTAGATGTGTGAGAAGAGTGGCAGTCAGAACTCGGAATAACTGGTGCTGGGAGGGGAGGAGGCTTGAGTGAAAGATTTTGTTGGTTTTGTATGCATTTTGTTTGAGCCAATCAATTCTCTAGTCACAGGCAATTTTGATTGGCCCAATTCCAAGCTGCATACAAATGGTAATTACATTTTGTCACAGAATGTAGCATTTTAAGCTATTATGTTTGATGTGTTTTCTTCACCGGACTCTCCTCTCTTCCTCCCAAGCCTACTTGCCACCATCCGTCATGCTGCCTCCCCGACGTCTGCAAACTCTGCTACGTCAAGCGGTTGAGCTGCAGCGAGATCGGTGCCTCTATCACAACACGAAACTTGACAATAATCTGGATTCTGTGTCTCTGCTCATCGATCACGTCTGCAGCAGGTAGGTGAAGTTTAGAGCTGGTCAGTGAGCGTGTAATGATACCAGCTTGAATGAAAAGAAAAACTCAAATCTAGGGCACAAACTTGTATCAAAAAGGTGCCACGTCAGGTGATATTTCCAGGTAGAACTGAGGCGTGTTTTGGGGTTGCCTCAATGTAGTAATAGTAAGAAAGTGGGATAGGCCCATGAGACCGGACCTCCAGCTGGTAGTGCCTCAACTCACTACTGCCTCACGGATCAAAGATTCTCTGTATCGAATATCATATAGATATTGGGAGAAGAGGCTATTGGGGTTAAGTGTAAGTGCTGTACAAATGCTAAGAAAAGCAACGTTTGCCTAGAATTCTTCATCAGTGTGCTATAACTGCAAACAAGCACCACGACCCACCTACCCCAATCACATCGTAATATACATAAAGTCAGAGTTGTTGTTGTTGTATTACATTGAGGCTACAACACTTAAGCACGACTCTCAGATCTACTTGGAAATATCTCCTGATGGGTCTTTTTTGATGTATACAGCAGGGAGAGGTGGCAGTGCTTCCTAAGACGGGATAGTTTTGAATGACTACCAGTATAGGTGTGCAGAGCCTAATTCTATAGGCAGGATACACAACTTGCATTCAAAACAAATGCACCAAAATTTATCATAATGGAGGATGTCCGCTTCCAAAAACAGTTTGCATGCAGTGTTCCTTATTGGGCCCATCGCATCCACTGCGATGAGGTCATCCGTCATGGAAGGGATCCTAACCTCTTAATTACCAAACAACCTTTAATGATTGATAACAAGTTTAGGGTACAAACCTACATTAAAAAGATTGTTTTAATGTGTGCTTATGGCAAATCCTAATAGTAGGGATAAGTTTTTCAAACAAAAAGTCCTTGTAGAAGGCTGACTGTGCACTTGTATAACACACACCTGCATAGGTCACATGGTAACCTACAGCTCCTGACTCCTATCTCCCATTCATTCTGAATACTAGTTTGATATTCTCAGCTACAGCCTTCCCCATTTTTTTCTTTTTCCCCTTTGGAGGAGAGTTCAGTGTCCAAACAAATCTGATAAGATATTGGGACAAGATCTGTCTTGTGATTTTGTAATGTTTCATTTCTTTTCTCTTCTATTTAGGAAACAGTTTCCGTGTTACACACAGCAAGTCCTTACAGAGCACTGCAATGAAGTATGGTTTTGCAAATTCTCAAACGACGGCACTAAACTAGCAACAGGATCAAAAGACACAACTGTTATTATATGGCAGGTCGATCCAGTGAGTACTCTCGTCACTTCTGTTTATATATTATAGTAGAACCTTATGTAGTCGCGTGACCCACTCAATATTTTGATGCAAATCTGTGGCCAGATGAAAAATAAAGTTGACTACTAGAGAGGGAAGTCAAAATGATCTACCTCTGTACAATTTTAAGAGCACAATTTTGTGTGTGTGTGTGTGTATAGAATGGAAAAATGTAGCGCGGTTGGGATCTACAGGTAGATCACAAAGGACTTCATGGTAGATTGCGATCTACCTAATGGGCACCCCTGCTATAGAGCCTTCCCTGTACCCACTTTTCCCTCAGAAACCAGGCAAAAGACTATTTGACTTGTGTATAAGCCCCCTCCACAGTAGCCAGATGTGCCCCCAGTACAAGTCTGCCCCCTCCCAATAGCCAGATGTGCCCCAAGGATGATACAGCTGTAATCAAGATGCCACTAGCTGGCATCAGTTATGAGACACAGCAGTTGCCACACAGGGAGAATCCCCGATCATTGCACCACTGACACTTAGCTTGCACGCGCCACTCCACAAGCCAGGGGACACAGGTAGTCTTGAGCAGCGCACTCTGCACACCATGTTGCAGAGGACGGACGCAGCAGGGAGCCAGCTGGCAAGAGTAGGATCACAAGTGCACGATCCTGTAATCCAGTAATAAAACCTGAACCACCATCCGTTGTGCTCCACTGACTCACATATAAGCCGAGGGGGTAACTTTTCAGCTTTTTTTTTATTTTTTTTTGTGTGCTGAAAAATTGGGCTTATATGAGAGTATACTGTATAAGGTGGTCGTGGCCAACCTGCATAATAGTTGGGCAGGTTGTTTTCTGGAAAACCCTGTTATCAGTTGGACATATTGTTTGCCAACATGTCCAAGTACTGTCCAACAGACCAAGTTTAGCTGATAGTTGGGTGGAATAGTTGCACGTGTGTATGAGCCTATAGATTTCCATGGAGAAGGATTCCCCAGCCTACATGCATTGTGGCTTTGCTGCTAATCACTGATAGTATGCTAAATGAGCTCCCGCTCCCCTTCCCTCCCCCCCCCCCCCCCCCCCCCGGCTGTTTACATCTCCACTGTCACTCTCACCACTCCCCCGCTGCCTCTGTCGCCACGGCCCGCCTGCGTCCCTTCCCTCCCTGCTGATTGGAGGGAATAGACACAGGCGGGGAGCGGACATATAGAGGCGGGGAGCGACGAGAGTGACAGTGTAGATTGTAGACACTGCGTGTCTGTAGCACGGCTGTGTGATTTATGTGGGATAGCAGAGCTCTGGGGGGGTCGGCTGGGGGGAGACAGTATAGCAACAGAGTAGTAGAAATACAGAGGCACCAGCAGAATAAAATATAGTATCAATTAAAACCAATTAAAAGGTGGGTGGCAATGGTGGACTTGCCAACCCCACAAAAATCAAAACATCACTTTGTATGGTATACATTTGTTAAATTTATTAATTTAGTACTCCAGTTAAAAATACAGTTTGCAATGCATTTCACGGGTTCCAAGCCCGCTTCCTCAGGCAAAAAAAATACAGCAGGAGCAACAAAGCAGTGTTGTGTACCGGTGTGGCGCCTCCCACAGAGGCTTGCAGAAAGGTCCGGGATGACTCCTCAGATGACATGCAGCAGGGGAAGGGAGAGGCAGATAGCAGGGAGGAACAGTTGCTGTATTGTCTGCCTCTTCCTGCAGCACAATATTCGTCTATTCGTCTAGACGAATAATTAGAAAGAAGCCAGAAGAGAGAGACAGCACAGCTGTTTCTACAGGAGACAGGGGGAAAAAAAGATTAGTACTTGTGAAAGGAACATTTCTATTCATTTAAATAGCATTTTGAAAAAGGGCCACAAAGCCTTCCCTGGTCTCTCTCTGTCCCCTAGTGCTGACCCACAATGACGTTATGCTGCCTCCAGGAGCCCTCGCACGCATGTGCAGTACAGAGCTGCCCGTCTTCGGGAGCACTAGGGCAGTGTTTCTCAACATTTTATTGGTGTGTACCCCTTTTAAAAGCCTGTACTCACCAAGTACCCCCTGCCATAGTAAACATTATCTCAAGTACCCCTTGACAAATATATTTTTAATCATAGTACATAATAATTGGTTCTAAACAATTTCCAAGCATTTACTATTGCTTTTAATTAGCTAAAATACTAATTTGGTGTTTTTATATAGGATTTATCATTTTCTAAAACTCTAAATTTGTTATACTTGGTTAATTATATCAAGCCGAAGTACCCCCTAGAACCATCAGAAGTACCCCCTGGGGTACGCGTACCGCATGTTGAGAAGCTAGGCACTAGGGGACACTAGTGCTCCCATAGCCTTTCAAGAACTCCCAAAGGCAGTTTGGAGCAAGGGGACCGAGAGGCCATAGATTCGTGTTTTTTTTTTTTTTTTTTTTCTCTTCAGATTTACTTTAAAGGGGGTGGTGTCATCCACCAAAATAATCTTACACCTTTATTATTTGATATATGTAACCCCCACACTCCAGTGGGATTAAAGTTCAAACAAAATGTGAATCTGTCTTCTAAAATTCTTACAATAAAAAGCATACCATTCTACTCATCTGTTCTCCTGGGCCCCTCTGTGCTGTTTCTGCCACTCCCTGCTGCAATCCTGGCTTGTAATTGCAATTTTTATGCAGTGTTTACAAACAAGACATAGCAAGTGATAGGCTGAGAGTAGGTCAGTGAGTGTCATACAGAGTGTGCAGGGGGCCTGGAGAAGGTGTGTACAGCTTCTATCCAATCACAAGCAGCACAGCACATTCCAGCTTGACTGCCTCAGCCCGACAGAGCCGACAGGGGAGAGATTAGATCATATAACAGAGATAATACAGCCACTGTGCAACTAGAAAAGGCTGCAGCTAGACAGAGCACATTAGAACAGGTATAGGAACTTATAGGATAGAAGAAATAAGGATAAAACATTTTGTTACAGTTTCTCTTTAAGGTGCAGTAATTTCCAATGTTTGGAGAAGTCAAAGCATTTCTGTTTCTCTGCATTTGGAGACTACCGCCTCTTTATAAAGGAATAGCGTCTCTTGCTGTATGCATCTGATGATACAGTGGGGAGCGCTCTCAATCAGGGATGTGCATGGGGCGATGGAAGCAATGTCTTTTTTTTTTTTACTATGTTTTTGGTGCAAACTTTTGACAGTGTGGTACCCTGTACAGCGCTGCAGAACATAATGGCGCCTTCAATTAAAACGTTGATAGAAGTAACCCTGCACTATTAACCCTTTAGTACCCAATCTATTTAGAGGTTTGCAAGTGCTCCAGGCCATTTTATTTTAGCACCTTTTATATTTATTTATTTTGTTATATTCCCGTGCTTGTAATTAGTGCTGCTGTAATGTGTATTTATGGCCACTTGTCACTAGGGGGCAGTGTGAGACAATAACAGAGGACTTCTGCTTTAGGTTTCTATGTTTTCTGCTAGCAGAGAAACCTTAAAGCATTCCAAGAATTTACAGTGCGAGGAGTTCTGCCGGCTGAGGTCAAAAGCCGTGCACTTATCTATTGAAGCTGCTAATGGCTTAAAGTGTACCTGTAGGGGAAAAAGTTGCCCCTACGGTGTACCCACCTCAGTGGGGGAAAGTTTCTGGATCCTGGAGCTCCCCCCGTCATCCTCCACTGGCCCGTTCCAGCACTGGGAACCCTGAAAATCTGCACACTAGCATAGATGTGCTTGGGCTTCAGCAGAAAGCCAAGCTTTATTTAAGGCATCATTCTGTTCCTTGGTGTTATACACTGTATAATACAGACAAATGAGGGCCAAATATACATAGAATACAATTATAGCAAGCAGTCATGCCTATATACATACATATACAGTTCATACATGGTATGATAAGGTTACGTGGAGATGCACTGTAAGGTCATGTTGACATAGTGATCAGTATTGTGCATTCCAGCTGTACTGGTCTGTGTAGTGTCTGCATACTGGGAAGGGCACTCTATCACCTGAGCGGTGACTTGCACACGCTGCAATCTGCCTGACACGTTGTACTGTTGGGCAAGTTGTTTGAAGTAAGTTAATTGCAGTGTTATGAATGAGGTCACTGTTCCTTTCCATAAGAGGATAGGAATGGTAATTGCGCACAGAAATCTTATAGGAATGAGCCGTGCTGGGGGAGGAGCACATAATCGAAGCTGCATGTAAACTCCCAGAGTCCTCTGCTTCTGGGCAACCAGTCCATCCAGGTGGATGTTTTCTCTTGCTTTGTGTACAGGTTTATCTGCTTCGGCCTCGCTTGACATTTTTGGGCCATGAAGTATGTTGGTGCTTGCTCACGGTTTATGTTCTGTGTAAAGAGAACCAGTGAAGTGCACACCCCTGTATGGGGGAGGAAACTAAAGGAAAGTTTTAGGCCTAATGGCTGGTACACACCTTGCAATTTCCCGTCAGAAATCAGACCACACGTCAGAAATGATCTATTCCACTGTCTAATAGTTTTTCTGATCAATTTTGTATAGAAATGATTGATAAACAGATTCGAAATCAGATCGGGCATGTTGGAAATTCTGTTCAACCGTATAGCTGAAGGAAGATTGCATGGCGTGTACCGGGCATTACAATAATCTGATTGCCTATCTCAACCAACCTGTACTCCTTTAGCCTCCACAACCAAATGGGATGGCACCACACCACCTCAGTCACTACATGTAAATGTATAAATTAGAGCAGCGCCAATCAGGGTATTGCTGTATAAATTTTATCAGTATTTATTAAAGGGAAACTGTATGGGGTCAGGGGAAAATGAGTTGAAGTTACCCGGTGCTTCGAATGGTCCCCCGCAGACATCCTGTGACCGCGCAGCCACTCCCCAATGCTCCGGCCCCACCTCTGGTTCACTTCTAGAATTTCAGACTTAAAAAAATCTCAACCCTGTGGGCTGAAGTGGTTTTACATCTGAGCAACTTTCACCTCCCATTCATTTGTCAATAACTTTATCGCTACTCATCACAATTATTTGATCTATATCTTGTTTCTTCCGCCACCAATTAGGCGTTCTGTGGGTGTTACATTTTGCTGAGAATTAATTTATTCTAAACTCATTTTAACAGGAATATTAAGAAAGCAATGGAAAAAAATCATTAATGTTCAGCTTTTGGCTATTCTAGTTTGAAATTTAATACATGCTGCCATAATTAAAACCTATGTACTTTATTTACCAATTTCTCCCGCTTATTACACCATTGAAATTATGTCCCTATCACAACGTATGGCACCGATATTTAATTTGGAAATAAAGGTGCATTTTTTCAATTTGCGTCCATCACTATTTAGAAGCCCATAATTTAATAAATCATATTAATATACTCCTTTGACATGAATATTTAAAAAGTTTAGACCCTTAGGTAACTATTTGTGGTGTTGTTTTTTTATTATTGTAATTTTTTATTTTATTTTTTATTAAAACTTGTATGTGGGTATTTTTTGGTGTGGGAGGTAAACGGGGGATTTTACATGTGTAAAAATGTATTTATTCAATGTAAAGTGTTTTTTGGTGTAGTTAACTATTTGGCCACAAGATGGCCACAGTCAAAAAGTCCTGGGAGCAATCAATCTCGCTACCAGGAAGAAGATATAAGCAGGGGAACTTTTTGATCTCAGAAAAGCCGCAGCGTCTGAAGAGACGCTGTCGGCCTTTCTCCGGGGGGGTCCGATCAGTGAAAGGTATTTATAATCCCTTTCATTGATCGCTGGGCTAACGGCCCCCAGTGGGAGCGCACACGGGGGGGGGGGGGGGGGGGGGGGGCAGCGGGAGCGCGTGCAGCTTAACTGGACGAAAATTTTCGTCCCGTTAGGCTGAAGTGGTTAAAGTCTGAAAACCACTGCGCCTGCGTTGCCGTGTTCTCATTCCCGCTGATGGCACCAGGAGCGTACTGCGCAGGCCCAGTATGGTCTGTGCCTGCACCGTGCGCTCCTGGTGACATCAGGGGAAGCGAGGACATGGCAACACAGGTGCAGTGGTTTTCAGAATTTAAAGTCTGAAATTCTAGAAGTGAACCAGAGGCGGTGCCAGAGCATCGGTGAGTGGCTGCACAGGATGTCTGCGGGGGACCATTAGAACCCCCGGGTAACTTTAACTCATTTTCCCCCGACCTCCCCCCCCCCCTACGGTATCTCTTTAATGATCAAGCAGTAATAAAACAACCCACCAATTTTAACATCCCTAAAAATGATCCAGATGGAGCGTTCCCACATGTGCCACCCATACCAATAGCACACTCTCTTACACCTTGTCTGGTACCATCACGCCCAGATCTTCAGAGAGGGGGAGAGAATCATATAACGTGCACTAGTATGGATATCGGTGTACTCCAGCTTCTGCTTGCTAGCTTTTAGTCTAATAAGATACCCCACCGTTAGTTGCAGCAAGGTCCTTGCTCCATATGGCTTAACTCCATAGTTCTGGGGTAGGTTCCCCTCCGCATGGTCAGCCCTAAGAGGCTGTCTTGTCACTTGTCTGCAGGTGGTCTCGCCGCGCCTGTCCCCGCTCGACCCAAACACTGCAAAAGTGACGGGGAGACTAGGACAAGGCCGCACTACAGGAAACTTTAGCCGGCTCGTTGCTGGAACAGAGCGTCCTCCGGATCACGGACTTGAGGCCCGCTCACTGACACGTTGCGCCCGCCCCTTGCGAGCTTCATCAGGATGTTTGCCTGGGATTTGGGGGGTATAAAGCCCTCGTTTTGCAGCTGTAATGCGGCGTTTCACCTCTCCTCATACTCATTAAGCTAACTAGCAGGTAAAAATAACAATTTATATTCGCTTCAGAGTAGTAATGCCTGTCATAGCATGCTGCATTTACGAACCTTTTGAAGGGGGATTTGTTTTATAAATTTTGATAGGCTTTTGGTGCACTTGGTTACAGTGGGATGCGAAAGTTTGGGCAACCTTGTTAATCGTCGTGATTTTTCTGTATAAATCATTGGTTGTTACAATAAAAAATGTTGGTTAAATATATCCTATAGGAGACGCACACAGTGATATTTGAGAAGTGAAATGTTTAACATTTATTGGATTTACAGAAAGTGTGCAATAATTGTTTAAATTAGGCAGGTGCATAAATCTGGGCACCTGTCATTTTTAGTGATTCCAAAACCTTTAGAACTAAATATTGAAACTCAAATTGGCTTGGTAAGCTCACTGACCCCTGACCTACATACACAGTTTAATCCAATTATGAGAAAAAGGGGGTCAACTGTAAGTTCCCCTCTATTTCCGTATTTTTCGCCGTATAAGACGCTCCGGCATATAAGACGCACCCAGATTTAGAGGGCAAAAATCAGGAAAAAAAGAAAAAGCTAAACCTAGGTGTGTCTATGATGCAGGGGTGTCTTAGGGACTTTTTACCTCCCCCTTTCCAGTTACATTACATACTATTACACCACATATGGGGACAGTGTTATGTGCTGTGTCCCCCTGTTCTGCCTGCTGTGTCCCCCTGTGCCTGCCGTGTCCCCCTGTGCCTGCCGTGTCCCCCTGTTGTGGCAGTGTCCCCCTGTTGTGGCAGTGTCCCCCTGTGGTAGCGTCCCCTGTGCCTGTGGCCCCGTTGTCCGTGTGTCCTCCAGTGCCGGTGTCCCCCTGTGCAGGTAGTATGAGTACACATACATTACCTGCTCCTGCCGCCGCGCTCCTGGCTCCCCGATCCTCTTCTTCCATCTACCGCTGCCCCCGCCGAACATCGCTGGCCGGTCTTAGCCGCATGGATACGCTATCAGCACACCACGTGCCGGGGTCACGCATGCCGCCGAACAACGCTGGCCGGTCCTAATTATCCGCGCAGGGATACGCTATCAGCGTGCGCCGGGTCACACATGCGTATGCGTGACCCCGGCGCACGTGGTGTGCTGATAGTGTATCCCTGCGCGGCTAATTAGGACCGGCCAGCGTTCGGCGGCATGCGTGAGCCCGGCACGTGGTGTGCTGATAGCATATCCCTGCGGCTAATTAAGACCGGCCAGCGATGTTCGGCGGGGGCAGCAGCGGGCAGCGGTAGATGGTAGAAGAGGATCGGGGAGCCAGGATTGGAGCCAGGAGCGCGGCGGCAGGAGCAGGTAATGTATATAGTGCTTCCCTGCGCACCTCTGCATCCCGAAATCCGTACCTTCGCCGCATAAGACGCACCCACTTTTCCCCCAACATTTTGGGGAAGAAAAAGTGCGTCTTATACGGCGAAAAATACAGTAATTTTCTCTGAAGAGTAGCAACATGGGGGTCTCAAAACCACTCTCAAATGACCTGAAGACGAAGATTGTTCACCCTCATGGTTTTGGGAGAAGGATACAGAAAGCTGTCTTAGAGATTTCAGCTGTCTATTTCCACAGTTAGGAACATATTTAGGAAATGGAAGACCACAGGCTATGTTGAAGTTAAGGCTCGAAGTGGCAGACCAAGAAAAATCTTGGATAAACAGAAGCAAAGAATGGTGAGAACAGTCAACCCAAAGACCTAAAACATCATCTTGCTGCAGATGAAGTCACTGTGCATCGTTCAACCATTCGGCGCACGTTACACAAGATGCTGTATGCGAGAGTGATGAAGCATGGTTCCATCATGCTGTGTGGCCAGTACAGGGACAGGGAATTTTGTCAAAGTTGAGGGATGCATGGATTCCACTCAGTATCGGCAGATTCTGGAGACCAATGTCCAGGAATCCGTGACAAAGCTGAAGCTGCGCCGGGGCTTGATCTTTCAACAAGACAACGACCCTAAACACTGCTCAAAATCCACTAAGGCATTCATGCAGAGGAACAAGTACAATGTTCTGTAATGGCCATCTCCGTCCCCAGACCTGAATATAATTGAAAATCTGTGGTGTGAGTTAGAGAGCTGTCTATGCTCGGAAGCCATCAAACCTGAATGAACTAGAGATAAACAGGAATGGTCCAAAATACCTTCAACCAAAAGCCAGACTCTCATTGGAACCTACAAGAAGCGTTTAGAGGCTGTAATTTCTGCAAAAGGAGGATCTACTAAATATTGATTTCATTTCTTTTTTTTTTGTTGCCCAAATTTATGCACCTGCCTATTTTTGTTTAAACCATTATTGCACACTTTCTATAAATCCAATAAACTTCATTTCACTTCTCCAGTATCACTGTGTGTCTCCTATATGATATATTTAACTGACTTTTTTATCGTAACAACCAAAGATTTATGCAGGAAAATCGTGACAATTAACAAGGTTGCCCAAAGTTTTGCATCCCACTGTAGCGGTCCATTATCATGGTTATATCATGAGCTCAGGTAGCTGAGATACCCCAACTATTTCAGAATACAGAGGAGTTCAGAGGCAGATGATGTAAAGAGGAAATGGCTGGCCTACGGTGCCTTTTTTTTGTTGTTGTTTTATTAGGGCAACAGGTTAAAGAGGAACTTCAGAATATTGTAAACAGGCTGGTAGATTGTTTTAAGTGAACCAGAGATCAACAGCATTGTTGCCAACTCATCCCTTTAAATACGGACGCTTACGAATTATACATGCCTTGTGGATAGTTAGATGCAGTTTAGGCACTGCTTATTTGTGAGAAGCCCCAGAACCTGTATAACTTAGATGTGTCAGGATTTAATTGGATGAGTTGGCAACCCTGATCAACTCATCTAAAGAATCGATACTTACCCGGGGCTTCCACCAGCCCCATAAGCATGTGCGAGTCCCTTGCTGAACAGCCCCAGTAACAGGCTCTGTCGTGTTAGTCCAGGTCTACTGCGCATGTGCTGGAGGTCTCCCATACTGGACCTGACAGCCTGTTACCGGGGATGATTATTGCTGAATGGCAGACCGCGGTAGGACCGCGAGGGACTCGCACGTGCTTATGGAGCTGGAGAAAGCCCACGGTAAGTATCCATTCATTAGATGTGTTAATCTCTGGTACACTTTAACCTCGAGCGGCGCTTCAGTATATTTCAATCCTCTCTGCCACCAGTTGTGGCTTAAGGATATAAATATGTCCGCGGCACTGATGGTTGCAATTTGTCTTAAATTTGTATGAATGAGTCTCAATGACCATTTTGTATTTATGGAGCTCATCTGTAAGAGTGGGGATTCAGATTCTTACAAATGCCTCTGGTGTCCACTGTTGCAAGATAAACACTACACAGATGAAGCCTCAAAATGGGGAGGAGTCTATTAAAGTAGACCTGAACTCTTGCCCGGGATAGAAGGAAAACATTGAAAAATGCACCCTGTATGTATTTAGTTTAGCCTGTCCAGTTCCCCCTCATCTGTGACTTTCTCTCTCAGCTGTCAGCTCAGGAATCTACTCTGCTACTGCAGAGCAACTAATTTGTAAATACAGAATATTAACCCTATGGCTGCTTCCATGAAAGCAGGAAGTGGACACACTGCAGATTCATTGCAGGATTTCGATCAGCTGTAACAAATAAAATATTTTTCTTTAAAGGTTATTCTGCTGTTGCTTATCTGTTAGAGCTGAGAGGAAGTTCTGAGTTCAGGTCCGCATTAAAGTCTATTATCCATGTGCCTAGCAATGGCCATGCTCCTCAGCAGATTTATGAACATCTGTAACACTGGTTTTCTATTAGACTTTGTAAAGACTTTAGCCGGTGTCCGCTTTCTGCTGCTGATACCCCTCCAGTGTTAGTAGTACCGTGTGCGTGCCGCCAGTTATACATGCAGGAAGAGGAGTTACTTGTTACGAGTATTGCTGTGCAGGCTGAAACTAAAAGATGAATTTTTTTTTTTTTTGTGCATGATAAATGTCTGAAAGTGGCAGCATTGTGTTTTTAAAGAGGCGCTGTCAGCCATACGATCTCAGAAAATTAACTCATATAGAAGTAGAAAAAATACTTGCTCTAGTTTTTGTGTTTTTGCGTTTTTCCCAATTTTGATGTGCATTTTTTATGCGTTTTCGTTTTCCATTTTTCTTTTTGGCAAGTGTTGTCTTGAAAATAGATAGTAGTGGTTAAATCAATGCAAACTACGTTTTCGAATCGTATTTCATGTATTCCTATACTTTGAAAGGCAAAACGCATCATCGCACAGACATGAGTTTGCGTTTTTTGTTTTTTTTAAAAAAAAAGGAACGCAGCAGTGGAAAAGACCACCCAAGATTCTTATTTTAAACAGGCTGCACTTCAGAATCAGCAAACGCATGTGTTTTTGGCAAAAATGCAGCTAGTGGAAAAGGGCTCTTACGCTGTCTATCATTGCCCGCCCTCCTCCCCTTCAGACAATCCCATCCAGCTCTGCAGTAGAAAGTGCGTCGTCTCATCATGAGAAATATTGGCCAATCTGAGAGGAACAGAGTTGTGGGAAGGGAAAACGAGAGGGAAGGAGGCTTCAGCCAATCAGGGCTGTGTCTGAGGGGAGAGTAGAGAAGCAAAAATGGACAACCCAGCATGCCCTGCAACTTCCTTTGTGCGGCAGATGTATAAAATAAGAGCCACTGAAACTGGGGAATGTTTTATGGAGAAGTTAAAGGGGAACTTCAGCCTAAACAAACACACTGTTATCAAGTTACATTAGTTATGTTAATTAGAATAGATAGGTAATATAAACTCTTACTCACCCTGTTTTAAAATAACAGGCAAATGTTTGTGATTCAAGGGGGCTGCCATCTTTGTCATGGGTGCAGCCATCTTTTTGGTTGAAAGGAGGTGACAAGGAGCAGGAGACACAGTTCCAACTGTCCTGTGTCCTGATTACCCCTCCCAGCTGCACACGTTAGACTTCAAATGTCAAACTCAAAATGTAAAAAAAAAAAAAAAATTGCACCAAAACAGCAGAACGAGAACATCCTCAGAAATCCCATCATGCTTTGCACAGCATCAGGGGAAAAAAGCCCGGGCAGTTTTCCTCTGTGCAGCTAAAAATGAGGCTTGTATAAGAGAAACAAAGTTCTGATGCTGTGAAACTGTTAAACACCAGGCCTTTTCAGTGCTGCTGAGTTGATTTTTAGTCCGGAGGTTCACTTTAAGAGTGATTGTAACTTTTGGATTGCCTGGTTAGCATACTTATTTGTTTACCAGATAAAAATAAAGAATTGACTTTTCATTGTACGCCCGACAGTTACACTTTAAGTAAACCCACGGATCAATCTTTTTTGTTTTGCAGGACACACACCAGCTTAAGTTACTCAAGACGTTAGAAGGGCACGCTTATGGAGTTTCCTACCTTGCCTGGAGCCCCGACGACAACTATCTTGTCGCTTGTGGTCCAGACGACTGCTCCGAGCTGTGGCTATGGAATGTACAGGTGAGCTTCACTTACAGAGGTGCCAGTAGAACATGTATACAAATTTCCCATTGAATTCAACCCCCTATGTTACAATTGTTGGCGGTATCAACAGAATTACTTTAAACTGCAGTATAGTAAAGCAACTACAAGATGTCAATGTCTGTAGAATGATGTGAAGATCTCTATGGTATTGTGATTTCCTGTATTCTGTATTCACTCTTCTCTCTGTTCTAAGTAAGCTGGTTGATGAGATGTAGTCCAGCTCCAAACAGTTCACTCAAAATTAGCATCTCAAGGACCTACCCTACCTTTTTATTTTCCCTACCTCTCCCTCTAGATTGTAAGCCTTCGGGCAGGGACCTCCTCCTTATGTCTCCTACCGGATCACCCACCTCCATTACCATACACCCATCCTATGGATCTGAGTGAACCTAACTTGCCTAATCTCCATGCTCCCATCCAGTGACTAAGCATTACCTTGTACTCATACTGTGCTGCGTGATCTGGTTTGCTTGTATTCCTGTATTGTTATATTGCTGTATGTCACCCCTAAATATTGTCTAACCATAACTAATGTCCAGCGCTGCGTAATATGTTGGTGCTTTATAAATGCCTTCGCTGTCAGGGGTGGACCTAGTAGGTGTCTGAATCCCCGGACAATCCTGTCGCTTGCAAATGGTAATGTCAGGGACGGTTTCCACGAGACGTGCGAGAACGCAAACTGAAATTTGCATGGGTTAGTATGCAAATCTTCACACGAAATCGCATGCGTCAGCGTGATTTATTTATTTTATTTTTTCGTTTCCATTTAGATTACTAGAAAAAGCACAAAGAAAGCACACTAATTTTGTATACAAATACATTGTGCGATTTACATAAAAACCTGCATGCAGAAACTGAAACCACTGCTGTGCATATATTTTTTTTTTCTGCAAAGATCTTCATACAGATTCTGGATACAGTGGAAACTGGGCCATTTAAATATTTTGCTAATTTGTGTGCAGGAAATGCACGCTGATTCGCTTGTAGTGGAAACCGGCCGTGAAGGTGACCATTATCAAATCATGTATGGGCAGATCGACCAAGAGACAAATCTCTAACTGAATGTGATCGGAGAGAGATCTGTCGGCTGCCCATACACCGCAGGCTGATTCCTAAAAAGGCTGCAGCATGAAATCTCTTGGAAATCTGCTTTGATGCTGCCCCCGTAGTGTAAAAAGTGCCCCGTGCGTACATACTTTACCGGTCGGTGTCCGCCACTGGCTCCGTCCACGTGCCACACATGGTTGCCGGTGTTATGTGGCTGTGTGTGTGACCTGTGCCTATGTATACGCCGGCAACCGCGTGGGGTGCATGTATGTGGATGGAGCACAGAGCCAGCGGCGGACACAAATTGGTAAGGTCTGGACTCACAGGGCTCACTTTACACTAGCAGGACAGTGCCGGGGGTTCTGTTGGTGTCCCGTCCCGATATTGCGCACTGATACAGCTGCGTACCCGATCGAGCATGTCTGCCCTACATCTTGCAGCATGTCCGATCCATGAGACCTATTTCGGCCCGAGATTGGTTGCATCGTTGATCGGGCATGCTCTTGGTGGCACCAGTTTTTTTTATCCGATTTATAATCAGATGGTCGATCGGCCGCCAAGTTGCCTCCTTTAAACCTAGTGGTTTTTTTCCCTTCCCGTGTGTAATCCGGTATCTGTGTAGCTAATGTTGCATCTGTCAGAAATAGATCATTGGGGTTAGGTACAGGTTGTACGGAGTTCAGCTCTTCTGTAAATGTGTACCTTTTACTTCCTTTTCATCATATCTTGCCGTGCAGCTTGTGACCTCATCTGAACTGTTTCGTGGAAATCTCATCTGCAGGGTGAAGGTCACACCCGGTCTTATCTGAAATCTTTATTTACATCTCTCTGTCTCTCCCAGACTGGCGAGTTGAGAACAAAGATGAGCCAGTCCCATGAAGA
The DNA here is from genome assembly GCF_040937935.1 of Hyperolius riggenbachi. Taxonomy (NCBI): domain Eukaryota; kingdom Metazoa; phylum Chordata; class Amphibia; order Anura; family Hyperoliidae; genus Hyperolius; species Hyperolius riggenbachi. The sequence continues at coordinate 464,807,702 of NC_090649.1, read as the reverse complement.
CAGCCTGACCAGCGTGGCCTGGAATCCAGACGGGAAACGATTCGTCACTGGGGGACAGAGGGGGCAGTTCTACCAATGTGTAAGTGATCTCCCACACAGACATTCCTGTGGATGAAGTCACTGCTTCCCTCTAAAATGAGGCCCCTCCCCCAGAGCAGGTTAGGTTGTGGCCACACTGTTATGGAGGGGAACCATGGTTACCTCACTTGTTAAAGGACAACTGTACTGAGAGGTATTTGGAGACAGCCATATGTATTTCCTTTTTAAGCAATACCAGCTGCCTGGCAGCCCTGCTGATCCTCTCTATTACTTTTAGCCATAGACCCTGTTAATTATGCCGGTTTCTGCATCAGAAACTCTTCTCATGACTATATATTGGTATATAAACCCACCCTCCCAGTGATGTTAAGCCTAGGCTATGATGTCATGCAGTTTTCTGCCCCAGAGCACTCTGGGAGATCACGTGACGTTGTATGTATGCCGATGGAGTGTACTGAAATGCAGGTGGTAGCCAGGTGAGAAAACCCTCCATATCCCACTCTCGCCTTCTGCACTCTGCAGAACACTTGCTTTTCCCAAGAGTGTTCTTGCTCATCCCTATTTGTAAATAAGTTCTGTAATTTCTTGTCTTTGTACAAACTAAAAATTGCAGCACACCAGCAATGGCAAAAATGGCACCCATGTGGCCACTAAGAGCATTGTGGGAGTTTCTTCTCCTTGTGTTGCCCTCAGAACATGATTCTGTGCTTTTCTCTTTATCACCGCAGGACCTGGATGGCAACCTGCTGGACTCCTGGGAGGGCGTCAGAGTGCAGTGCCTGTGGTGCTTAAGTGACGGAAAGACTGTTCTGGCGTCAGACACGCACCAGCGAATCCGGGGCTACAACTTCGAGGACCTCACAGACAGAAACATGTGAGAGATGTCCCTTTTATTCTTTGAGTAAAGGCAGCACATAGCCGTATGGGGACACGGTTACCAGGTCATGTTCTGTGCCCCGAGCACTCTGGGGTGGAGCAGCTAGAAGGTACTTTGACGCAGGTTTTCAAACTTTTGTCCGCCATATTTTGCCTTTTTTTCCTTGGTGGATTCTACGATGCAACATTGAGCACTGCTTCTGTTGAGGATCACCTGATATTGGGGGGGTGGGATTGTCATCACAGGGAGTTTATTGTGGAACCACTTTGACTCAGACTATGAAGGTGTATGGAGTCTGGGGAGGCTACAAAAGTTTTTTTCACTGTAGTTACACTAAACTGTGCTTTAATGATCTGAAGCAAGGAAAAAAAGTTGCTCCTCCTAAGCAGTGTGCTGTGCATCCCGTAGCAACTTCCTGGTTCTTTCTCTTTGGTCTGGTGCACACAGAGAGCGGTTCTGAGCAGTTTTTTTTTTTAAACTCTTGCAGGGGGGGGGGACCACTTGGCTAATGAAAGTGAATGGGCTAGTGCACAACAGAGCGGGTCGTTTTTTCCCTAAACGCAAATTTGGTTCCTGCAGCATTTCTGCAGTTTTCTGAGGCGTTTCTGCCTCAATGTTAAGTATAGGAAAGTGGGAAACTGCTCTGAAAAATACTAGATCAGAGCCGGTTTCCAAGCGTTTTTGTTACAGTAGCTGTTCTGTAACAAAATATAAAATCTGCTACACAAAAAAGCTCCCAAACGTTGTGTAGAAAATCTCTCTAAACATGCCTAGAATTGCTCTCACAAACCACTTCAAAAACCCGAGCGTTTGTGGATCCGCCAGCGTTTTATTGGTGTGCACTGGCCTTGTTTCCTCTGCTGTCTTCACCCCCCACCCCAATAAAATTATTCAACATGCAGGTCAAATATATATCTTTGGCCCAGCTTTTGGGAAAAGTACTCCTTATGCATTAACTCCACAATTAAAACTCTCAACGAAATGGAGTCTTTACACTAGCGGGCCACAGGAGAGGGAGGTAACTCGCCCTTGTCGCCGCCTTTAGGCCCTGCCGAACAATGAGCAGGTCTGATGCGCTTTGGGAGTGGGAGTTCTTCCAAGGTGTCCTGAAGGTGCCAGGGGTGGGGGTGGGGGGGGGGGATGGGACAGCTGAGGAGAGAAAACTGACAGCTCTATGGAATCCAGAGCCTTCACTCTCCATAGGCAAGTATCTAAGTCCCTAAGTCAAAATAACCATACACAGGTCATACTTACCTCCTGTGTAGTCTACCGCTCAAACTCTTTCTCCTCTCCTGCATCCCATTTCTCCACTGTGATCGATGGAATTTTCCGTCCTACGTTTTAAAAATGGCCATTACCCCATAATGGCTTTCTGGTCAGCACACTGTTAAACTGTAATATCACCCACTTGAGCCATAGGGAAACATGGACATTACCTTGCAAATTCAGTTGTAACTGACAGCTGCGGATATATCAACTGACAGTAACTGGTATATTTCAGTTCTGTCAAAATCTTGTCAGAACTGGAAGGCATCACTGTGAGAAAAAAATGAGCTTCTGAGAGGAACTGACAGTGAGGTTAGGATGTAATAATCATTTGCAGCTTCCTCATGTGTTTATTTTAAATCATTTTACTCCAGGTTCCCTTTAAGGGATTTATTTGGCAAATGGTCATGCAGGTGTGTTCATTAGCAATCTTATCTTCATTACCTCAGCAAAGCACTCAAGTTGTAGTAGGTCATCTTAAGGTGGCCATACACTGGTCGATTTGCCATCAGATGCGACCAACAGATCCCTCTGATCGAATCTGATCAGAGAGGGATTGTATGGCCACCTTACTGCAAACAGATTGTGATCGGTTTCAGGCTGAAATCTATTCACAATCTGTGGTGCTGCCGCCCCCTAGATCCCCCCCCCCCCCCCCCCCCCCCCCGCATGCATTACCTGCTCCGCCGGCGAGAGTCCCAAGGTCTCTGCTGTCGTCTTCTCCTCTCTGGTCTGGTCTCCGGCATGCTTCACTTCTTCCTGCCCGGCAGGAAGTTTAAACAGTAGAGCGCCCTCTACTGTTTAAACTTCCTGCCGGGCAGGAAGAAGTGAAGCATGCCAGAGACCAGACCAGAACGGAGAAGACCGCAGAGAAGAAAGGGGAGGAAGATGGTAAGAGAGAATATTCCCAAGCTAGGCATTTCATAGTGTGGCCACGCTGTGAGCCAATTACGGTTGCAGGTGCTGGAGGTGGTCCAGCACCCTGAAGGTAGGGAATTTTGAAAATGCTTTGCTCCGACAGGAAACTGTCATCACATCACACTCTGGGAGGGGTCTCACAACAATATCAGCCACACATTCACACGCAAGTCGCCTGCGCAGTAGAGCGGACCCGACGGAGATCGGCTATTTTCGGCTATCTCCGTGGGAAGAGCCGCAACAGCGCCCCCGCTGGAGCCAGAAAAGGTAGTTCTTGCACAGCCCAACAATTGTCGCCTGTGCGTTCTGTAGGCTGCAGCAAGGCCGCCGTGGGATGCAGGAGGACGGGGGAAGCCTCCATAGGGTCCAGAGGCAACCCCCTACTGAGGGGAGTACCCCCATGGGAACTTTTTTTCAGTACAGGTTTTCTTTAAAATAACTTATAATAAGAGTGGCTGGATAGTGTAATGGCTCTGCCTCTTGCATGGGAGACCTGGGTTCAAGTCTCGGCTCTTCCTATTTCAGTAAGCCAGATCAGAAAAATCCACCATTCTAGATCAACTTTGGTCAAAAATAAAAACCGGAAATCCAATTGGATTTCTTGCTTGAATAAAAAAAACTTTTGATTTTAGGGAAAATCCAATTTTTTTTTTTTTTTTATCGAATTGCCATAAAATCTGATCATTTTTATTGTAGTGTGTGTGTGTGTGTGTGTGTGTGTGGCCACTTTTAGGCATGCGAGTAGTTAGCACAGTAGTTCAGCCAAGGATTTTTGGTCTTGGCTGCTCAGAGAGAATTCCACCAATTTCCATACACCTGCACACTTCGACTTCAGGCTTGAAATGATCAGTTGTTTTTCAACGATGACTGATTTGAGATGTGTGCATGGCTTAACCTAACGATACACCTCTAAAATGGGGGGGAGCCAGCCACTGACCCTTTTCTCTTTGGAGGTCTCATGATTCAACCTTCCGGTTGGACAGCTTAAAACGTTTTGAATATTTTTGGATTGGGGATACAATTCGTTGTTCTCTCATGCATCTTATGTAAACTGCATTCTCAAATGGTTTCAGATGTGCTGCAGAACTAAAATTGTGCCCTTGTGTGTTTTCAGAGTGCAAGAAGACCATCCTATCATGTCATTCACAATATCAAAAAATGGAAGACTAGCATTGTTAAATGTAGCTACTCAGGTAAGGTCCGGCTTTGCTTTTGTCCTCCTATAAACCGAAATCTTGCTCACTTAAAGCTGAATTATCGCAAATACCTTCTGTTTTAAGAAGGCAAATTGCACAGCTGTAAGTATAGTTTGTGGAAAATGTCTTGTTAGTTTGGAATATACAGTCATGATATCCATATGTGCTCTGAAATGGTCACTATGAAATTAACACGCTTAAACGGCTTGGTGGGTTTGTGTGGGTTTTCTTTCCTTGCACGTATCATCTTACAGGGTTTCATTTGAGTCCTTTCATATTATACTGCTTGTGGGAGATACCACGACTCAAACATCTAACATTTCCTCTATCCCCCCGCAGGGTGTTCATTTATGGGACTTGCAAGACAGAGTTTTAGTGAGAAAATACCAAGGCGTGACGCAGGGCTTTTACACAATACACTCGTGTTTCGGCGGTCACAATGAAGACTTCATCGCCAGCGGCAGTGAAGGTAACTACACGTCTGTCCAGTTGTCATGGTTTAAAATAACTTGTGAATGGATGTCTAAAGTGAACCTGTAAGATCAGACCAAACCCATATTTTGCTTTTAAGGTACTGTATCCATTTGATCGGATTGATAAACTGCTGAATTCAAATTGAAAGCTGAAGGATGTAAAATCTTGGTGACACATCCACATAGCATTGCATCAAGTGCTACAGCACTACAGATGACTGATTTCTGCTGAAATCTAATTGGGTTTTGTCGATCACTATCCACTTGATTTTTTTTTTTTTTTTTTTTTTTTTTGGTTGACTTGTCCGATCTGCCTGTCATAGCAATCCTGAAGTGAGCTTTTAAAAATGAACGGGCAATACTTTCCTATTCAGAGGGAAGGCACTGTATCCCATAGAAGTCCTCTCCGTGGTTCTCGTTCCCCTGCTGTCCCCTGTTCAAAATTGAAAGCATTTGTGTCCCTGTGTGCTGCAGAGGACTGGTGCTTCTACGCTGCGTGAGTAAGCCCTTATGCACTCACGCGTCCGGAGTATGGATGCATCATGCTTCTGAATTACTTGGAGCCAAAGGTTTATTTGACCTGGAGGTTGAATAATTTCACCAGTGGGACAGCGGTGCAATAAGAAGACTGGATCCCCCATAGAGCCTTTCCAGTCCTCTCTCAGGGGCAGAGTTATCAATGCATTTCAACAGTTTTTTCTTCTTAAAGGGGCACTACAGCGAAAAACTGTAAAATGTAAAATATGTGCAAACATATACAAATAAGAAGTGCATTTTCCAGAGTAAAATGAGCCATAAATTACTTTTCTCCTATGTTGCTGTCACTTACAGTAGGTTGTAGAAATCTGACAGAAGTGACAGGTTTTGGACTAGTCCATCTCTTTATAGGGGATTCTCAGGGATATATTTTCAAAAACACTTAGTGAATGGCAGTTGCTCTGTCCAACTGCCAAAAAACTGTGTAGCAAGCAGGGAAGCTGGCCAGCATCATTGTTTAAATCCTTTTTAGGGAATATGAAGAGATGGACTAGTCCAAAACCTGTCACTTCTGTCAGATTTCTACTGCCTACTGTAAGTGACAGCAACATAGGACTCTAGAAAAAAACGTACTTATTTGCATGTTTGCACATATTTTAAATTTTACAGTTTTTCGCTGTAGTGCCCCTTTAATCTGTTCTAACCAGCAGGGAGAACAGTTGTGCATGATAAGAACCTTCTTAAGTCCTAAGTAATAGTGGCAGTTTAGCATGAATTTCTAGAGCTGCACTACAGTTAACCTTCCTGGCGTATGATTATTTCCAGATTTTAGTGTCTTTTCTCAAAATTTCAGACCCTAAAATCAGGAAACAATCATGCTGCCAGGAAGCCAGCAGCAGCCTCATTGCTCTCATTCACCTTCCTGGGCTCCAGCTCTGCAATTTTACCTCCATTCACCGGGTGGCGCTGTAACACTTTGGTGAGATCAATGACTGTGATCTCACCAGAGTGACTCAGAGCCTCTGAGGACAGGAAATTGAAGGGCTACCTACCTCTGGATCACCCGGGAGGTATGTAAAAGCTCCTGGCTGCCTCCATTCACTTACATTAAAGGACAGCTGAAGTGAGAGGTATATGGAGGCTGCCATATTTCCTTTTGAGCAATACTAGCTGCCTGCCTATCCTGCAGGTCTTCTGCCTCTAATACTTTTAGCCATAGACCCTGAACAAGCATGCGGCAGATCGGGTGTTTCTGATATTATTGTCAGATCTGACAAGATTAGCTGCATGCTTGTTTCTGGTGTTACTCAGGCATTACTACAGCCAAATAGATCAGCAGAACTGCCAGGCAACTGGTATTGTTTAAAAGGATATAAATATGGCAGCTTCCTTATACCTCACTCCAGCGGAGCAGTGCTTTTCAGCGCAGGAAGATTTGGGCGCAGCTGGCGCCACCATACACTGTGATAGGAATTACAGCTATAGCAGCGCTCAGTGAGTAACGTCGGCGCCGTCAGAAGACTGAGCTGAAGTTGCTTTTAAAACACAATAATTCTGCCTCCAGCAGTAGCTGGAAGCCGAACTATCATTCCCCACCATCCATGGCGGCCGGGAGGGGGAATAGTAATTAATGCGGCGCGGACTTGTGCAGCAGCAGGATCAGCCATATAGTGGCTGGATCCTGTGCCCAAGTCTCCCGGCGCTGATTTCAAATGTATGCTTCACTCCAGTTGTCCTTAAAGCCTCCGGCAGCTAGCCCAAGCTCAGCTCGGGATTACCGCCAGGGAGGTTAAAGAGAACCCGAGGTGGGGTTCTAACCATGCAATCCACATACAGAGGCTGGGTCTGCCTATACAGCCCAGCCTCTGTTGCTATTTCAATCCCCCCTAACTTCCCCCTGCACTCTGCAATTAGCCATAAATCACAGCCGTGCTGTGCGGGCTGTATTTACATCTGTCCTGTCAGTCTGCCACTCCCCCCGCCTCCTGCAGAGCTCCGGTCCCCGCCCACGTGCCTTCCCTCCAATCAGCGGCAAGGGAAGGTACGCCGGCGGGGACCGGAGCTCTGCAGGAGGCGGGGCGAGCGGCAGACTGACAGGACAGATGTAAACACAGCCCGCTCTGACACGCTGCGAGTCAGCAGCACGACTGTAATTTATGGCTGATTACAGAGCGCAGGGGGAAGTTAGGAGGGATTGAAATGGCAACAGAGGCTGGGCTGTATAGGCAGACCCAGCCTCTGTATGTGGATTGCATGGTTAGAACCCCGCCTCGGGTTCTCTTTAAGAAAAGTGCAAATCCATCCCTAAACTACTGCAGGTTAAGAAGTGCTTGATTGCAGTTCTACAAATAGTGCAGAGTGCAGGCGAGACATGATTTGTGATGGGCTCCTCCCACCTGCTGAATTCCTCCTCAGAGCCTGCTGCCATCCATACAGCAGCAACAGAAATTCCCCTCACACTGCACTGTCTGCGAGACCTTCCTAGCTCCTCCTATTTTACAACAGTTTTAGAAGTAATCTGCATTATCTATTGATTTCTTAAGATGCCTGAGACCGTTCTGCACGGATTTCTAAAAACCTACCAATATTTTGTCTCGACTTTCTTGCTTAATTTCCCCCTCAGAGCCTTCCCTCTTAGGCGAGTATCTGAAAACCTGCAGCTGCAGCTCCTCTAGCGACCTACAGCTGCCCGCTCAGCCCAGTCAATTTGAGCTACTTCCCCCTTTTGTCTTGTGGGAGAAGGGCTGTGATTGCAGCGATGTCACAAGACTGCTGATTGTTGGCCAATAATGGCTGTCAGGTCTGTAGCAGGGAGGTGGGGCTTCATGCTGACTGTAAATGGGAGAGTGGGTAGGCAGCTGAAGGTTATGGGTGACATGCGCTCTTAACAGGGTTTTTGTGTGCATTGGGTAAGGTAGTGTGAGCATTTGTTTGAAGCAGACATAAAGCGAAATAAAAATTTCAAGATAGTATGATGTTCCTATATATCTCTAAGGGCACTTGGCACTCATCACTTTTACGCTTTGTTGTGTTTAGGTGTTTTTTTTTTTTGTTTGTTTTTTTTTTTTGTTTTTTTTTTCTTAACCAAAAACAAACAAAGAACCTCTCCATAAGAGAGGCTTGAAGCTCAGTATCCTGTTAGGGAGAGCGCAATTGCTTACCTAGGCGGCGTTGCTTCTTTAGATTCACTGTATATATTTGTGCATAAAACTGTCCACACAAAAGGTCCACCCCGAACCCATTTTTATGCCTAGGGCCGAAAGCCATGACACACCAGTTAGCTTTTACCTACATACATGTAAACCATGGATCAGAACTGTGTATTATAAACCAGGCTGTTCCTCTTACCACACCCATTCGCCCCCCCACCCCCACCCGCAACTTGCTAATAGCGATCTTGTTTTTCTTGTGCCCAGATCACAAAGTATACGTGTGGCACAAACGCAGCGAGCTGCCCATCGCAGAGCTGACCGGACACACGCGCACAGTAAACTGCGTCAGTTGGAACCCGCAGATTCCCTCACTGATGGCCAGCGCTTCGGACGATGGTACTGTTAGAATATGGGGACCAGCACCTTATGTAGAAAACCAGGAGTTTGAAGGTAATTATGCTGCATATTGAACGCTTACCATGTCTATAGTGTTAATGTAATGTACTGTAAATCATCTGGTAGATTAGACATGAGGGAAATGATTTAAAGGACAACTAAAGTGACATAATGAAACATTAGATACTTGGTTCAGTACCAGAAAGCCTCTTGATTTTTTCCAGAGGCTTCTTAGATCCTCCTATAGCCCAGCCAGGACCGGGCAGAAGCGAGAGAGGCTCCAGCCTCAGGGCGCAGTGTAGGAGGGGGGCGCACAACTCGCTCAGCTATCATTCCCCTATTGTGTTTGAAGCAGAGAGAAGAAAAAGGGATACATTGCAGTGACTGCAAGCCAGATAACTAGAGATTTAGATGTTGGGGCCCCTGCGCGCCTCTTAGTCTTACGGCAATCAGTGTGTGACGGGTGGGAGGGATGGAGGGGCACACGTTGGTGTCACAGCTTTGGGTGTTGGAGGACCTTGAGCTCTGAGCCCAGCACACCTATTTGACATCAGCAAGTTTAAATGTTTTTCTCCTGGCAGTGATGAGCTCACGAGTAGTGAGCTATTCTGATCTGTGATTAAAATGAGGCTAGATTGCCGCAGGTGTGCGGCTGGGAGAGAGGGGGTTACTCACCCATAAGTCAGTGGTCCTCTATGCGTTCCAAACGTCTTGCATGCATCCTATTTGGACGCATTGCAAGACTTACTACGTGCACTTCCTCTTTCAAGACGGAAGGAGGAAGTGCAAGACGTTTGGAACGCGTAGAGGACCACAGACTTATAGGTAAGTAACCCTCTCTCCCAGCCGCACACCTGCGGCAATCAAGCCTCATGTTAATCACGAATTCGACTAGCTCACTACTTGTGAGTTCATCACTATCTCCTGGCTATGGACCTATGCATTCAGACTAGGCTAGTGGTGATGAGGTCCACCCATGCCTAGGAGCACACGGCACCCCTGCAGAGGGGAAGCATTTGTGTGTAACTGGCTTAGCCCTACTGGGTAAACACTGACCTTACTCTCACTAGTGATGGTCAAGTAGGTGCAAATAACTTTGGGTTGATGCAAATTTAATTTTTCAAGCTGCATACATTTGCATAAACCATTTCATATATTTGCATCAACTCGAAGTTACTTGCATCTACTTGACCATCACTAACGCTCACATACCTAGTACAGTTGTGCTCGTCCGACTCCAGAAGGTTCCATGTGCTGAAGCAGTTGGTTGCAGGAGGATGTAGGAAGCTTCCAGCTATAGAGGTATTATCACCCTTCTTTACCCCTTTCAAATTTGCCTTAGAGAAAAAAAAATTGATCTGCTTTCATGCGTTTCTTAGGATCGCCCCCTAGTGGCAGCAAGTAGGTCAACAACTATAGTCCACATCCTTCAGCTGTTTCCTGCGATTTTATTATTTATTTTTTTAATATCTTAACTATGTTGAGTGAGTGCAGTAAAACCTACAAGGAATGAGTACATCCAGTTTATAGTTTATGCCTAACCTCCTTGGCCTTCTGACTAGTTCTGGATTTTATGGGTCCATTTTTTCCCTGCTTTTAGACCCTTAATTTCAGTACTAATTTCACAACAGAAAACCCCCTTCACAGAAGCTCCTGCACAGAATTCACCTCCCCGGGATCCAGTGCTGTATTGTTTCCTCCTGTCCTGTGGGGGCGCTCTCTATGGTGAGATCGCAGTCTGTCATCATTTTTGACAGATGACAATCTCACCCCAGGGATGGAGAGCCTCGGAGGACATGGAGTGTGTCCGGATGTTGGGAGAGAAGTTTTAAATTCCGCTCTGCCGCACAGTCTGCAGTAATGTGCCCCACAGTTACCATGATCCAGGCCTGTCTTTTTCCACCCTGAGCCTGGATCAGGAATACAGTTAGGGAGGTTATTACCACAACTCATCCTTAAAGGACCACTGTAGTGAGAACAATGTGGAGGCTGTCATATTTATTTCCTTTTAAACCATACAGGTTGCCTGGCAGCCCTGCTGATCTATTTGGTTGCAGTAATGGCTGAATAACACCAGAAACCAGCATGTAACTAATCTTGTCAGATCTGACAATATCAGAAACGCCTGCGGCATGCTGGTTTCAGGTCTGTGGCTATAAGAGACAGGATCAGCAGGACTGCCAGGCAACTGGTATTGCTGAAAAGGATATAAATTTGTCCGCTTCCATATACCTCTAGCTTCAGTTGTCCTTTAACCACTTAAAGGGATACTTAAGTCTGCTAAGAAAAATGACTTTTACTCACCTGGGGCTCCCCTCAGCCCCCTGCAGCTGAACAGTGCCCTCGCCGTGTCCCTACAATGCACCAGGATTCGCCGGCGGCCACTTCCGGTTTGGCCGTCACCGGCGGACAGGCTGGGAATGCGGCTGATTAGCCGTGTTCCCGGCCGAAATAGCGCCCTCTATAATGCTATTGCGGCCGGGAACGCGGATAATCAGCCGCGTTCCCAGCCTGTCGGCCGGTGACGGCCAAACCGGAAGTGGCCGCCGGCGAGTCCAGGCTCATCGGAGGGACACGGCGAGGGCACCGTTCAGCTGCAGGGGGCTGAGGGGAGCCCCAGGTGAGTAAGTCTTTTTTTTTTTTTTTTTTTTTTTGCAGACTTAAGGTTTCCTTTAAGGACCACGGGCTTAAACACCCCACCTCCCACTAAAGACCAGGCCATTTTTAATGAAATAGGCCACTGCAGCTTTAAGGCCTTGCTGCAGGTCCGTACAACTCAGCACACAAGTGATTTCTAACCCAACCTCCCCCCCTTCTGCCCACCAGCACAGCTTTCTGTTGGTGGGAAATGCTCTCCCAGGATTTGTTTGTTTGTTTTTTATAAATATTTCTGTAAAATACCCTCCCTCAGTCAGCCAATGACTGCGATCGGCTGTCATAGGCTTCAGTCTGAGAGCCGATCGCCCTCCTGTCTCCCATAGATCGCAGCGCTGTACCTAGTAAATAGACTGCGTTTCGCCGTCTAACCTTCTCTTAGTGCCGATTGCGCTGGGAGACTGATGGCGGAGGGGAGCGCCATCATTCAAGTGTAGATGCACATGCATCAGCGTGTACGATCTCCTGCAAAACACGCCCCCAGGACTAATCGGCGTTAGGCGGTCCTGTAGAGGTTAAAACGCTGACAATTTACATGAATTTTACAAATATTACCAGTGAAATGTTAACATTTTTCCTTTGTTTTTTTTTCTTTTTTCACCCTACAAATCTTCTCTACCCTTTTCTTCTAGAGGAATGCAGTAGCATGGACAGTTGATGGTGATTGCGTTGAAGACGACTTCTCTCTAACTTAAAATTAGTCGTATTTTTAAAATGGCTTGGGATTGGTGCAAACAAAAAAAAACAAGATTGATAGCTGGACAGACGCTCGAGATTTAAAAACAAAAACAGAAAAAAAACAAGCAAACCTACAAGTCGGAAGCCCCCCGCGAAGGGGCGGTCATTTTTCCACCCTGCTTTCTAGTACCCAGCTCCGATGAAGCACGTCGTTAGATTGTTATTGGACACCGTGTTTAACCCCCGCCCCTCCATCGGTTGTGAAGAACTGTGCTATTATTCCAACTCTCCATCGAGCTCAGTATATTTTCCCCCTTCTGCCTTTTTTTTTGTCCGGCAGGCCAACCATCCTTGTCGATCTTCTGTGTAATGAAGTTTAAATGCTTGTTTGGAAAAAAAAAATAACAGTTTAGAAGGCTTGATAGATTGCTTTAGTCTGAGTATCCATTTAATAGGAAAGTATTTTCCTCTCATTTCATCAGCTCTCTACTTTATTTAGCTTGAGATCTTTCCAGCTTGGTTCTTAAAAACAAAAAAATCGTATCCCTACGATTTTTTTTCTCTCCCACTTTTTGGTTTTACTTTAATTTTGTTTTTTTGTTTTTTACTTTACTTTTTTTTTTAAAATTTCTTCCCCCACCCCCCTCACGGCAGATTTCGGTTCCAGAACAGTACACGATGTGAAACGTCAAAGACGTCGCATTTGACAATAGTGATTAAAGTTTTTTTTGTATATTTCAAAACTATAAAGCGTTAAGTGTGTTACACCCCATGTAACGGGTTAACAGCACAATTTTTTTTAAATAAATTAAGTATTTATAGGAGTATATCAAACTTCATCATTTGTATGAGTTTAAAACTAAATAAAAATGACAAAAAATAAAATAAATGGAAACCAGCTATCGCGCAGAATAGTTCAACAGCTGCACGGAAGGCGCTGCTAGCTTGGCAACAGTTGTTGCGCACGGAGCAGAGATGCCACGTAAATAAAAAGGGGGATATGCTTTCCATCCCTCAGAGTACGTTATGGTCATGTCTATTTTTGCTGCTGATAACTTGATAATTTTCGTTAAACGCACAGAGACAAGGAGCTTCATTGGCCGACGTGCAAGGCTCGCTTCCAATATGTCTCAAAAAGCAACCGCCACCAGAATTTTTTTTTTTTCCTCTGTCCCGTTAAGGGGATTTAAGCAGCATTTAATTGCTTGGATTTTGCAGCTGTCTGAAACCCCGGCAGAGAGATCGGTCAGTTGAGTTTTTGGGTTTTTTTGCTGTTTATTGCAGAAGCTTAAAGGAGTTATCAGGCTAATGAAAACGAGGTTTACTCACCTAAGGCTTTCTCCAGCCCCTTGCAGACGACTGTCCCGCGCCGACCGCTCTGCTCCCTGCCGCTGTCCCGGTTTCGCTGCACTGTGCAGAGGCTGACCGCGGGGTCGGCCTTACTGCGCCTGTGCGAGCCGCCGCTGTCAATCATCGCCACATGGTCCGTGGTGAACTGCGCAGGCCCCGCGGTTGGCCTATGCACCGTGCAGCGAGACCGGGACAGCGGCAGGGAGCAGAGCGGTCAGCGTGGGACAGTCTGCTGCAAGGGGCTGGAGAAAGCCACAGGTGAGTAAACCTCGTTTTCGGTAGTTAGCCTGATAACTCCTTTAAAGGGGAACTGAAGTGAGAGTGATATGGTGGCTGCCATATTTATCTCCTTTTAAATAATACCAGTTGCCCGGCTGTCCTGCTGATCCATTTGGCTACAATAGTGTCTGAATCGCACCAGAAACGAGCATGCAGCTAATCTTGTCAGATCTGACAATGTCAGATACACCTGATCTGCTGCATGCTTTTTTCAGGGGCTATGGCTTTAAGTATTAGAGGCAGAGGATCAGCAGGATAGCCAGGCAACTGGTATTGCTTAAGAGTAAATATGGCAGCCTCCACATCTCTCTCACTTCAGTTGTCCTTTAAAGTGTACCTGAGCTAAAGCTCGGGTACAACATCATATACTTAAGACGAGGCAAGCCTCTGGATCCTAATGAGGCTTTCGTTGCTGTCTTCTGGTCCTCTGTCCCAGAGTCTAGACCCTCCAAAGATTACTGACAAGAGCCCTTATTGGGGCAACGCTCCTCTTTAAGCATTAGCGTGGCCTGACTGCACCTACAAGAGTATGGTCATGCCTCCCTAGTAATTAGGAGCCGCTTGTACATTAGTGGCCCTGAGCTACTGTGCAGGCGTGGCCATGCTTGTGCCAGAAGAGGAGCACCGCCCAATCAGCTGGAAGGTCCTGGGCAGTGGCGGTGGCCGGCGAGGAAAGCTTCATTAGGATCCAGAGGCTTCCCTCTTCTTCGGTAAGTATGTATTACTGAACTGTTCTCTTTAAAATCCTAACTGGTTTCGGCAGAATCAGACGGGGAGGTCTGTCTGCAAAGGTTACCGCTCCTGGCAGTTTTTCATGTTTATTTTGAGGGGTAAGGGATGGAACACTATCTGGCCAATGAAATGGCAAGAGACTCACCAGCTTTAGAGAAGTGAGCAGGCCAAGCTCCGTATTGTCCTTTTTTAATTGGCGGGCTCCGTGTCCATGTTTTGTTTGGCGTGATCGTGGATTGGTCCTACCAGACATGTTACATCCCCTGTTTACAAGTCACATAACTGGGAGAGACCACTGAGCACGTCCTTCCGGGTGTTACAGCAGGGAAATTGGACTCTCCCGCCTTGCCTTCATTGGTTACCTGTAGCCAGATTAAACTCTGCTTTTTATTGCTTTTCTTTGTATTTTGTTTTATTGTTTCCGTTGACGTATATTCTCTTCTGCCTACACCTCATACCACACAGTATCATTACACAAAGCCGGGTGTCTCCTCCATGGTGGAGGGGGCATTGCAAATAGCAGAACTCATTTAGAAGGGGTCCTCCTAGTTGTTTGTTCATGGGTAACGAGGCACTCTTGGGGTTACATTTCCTGGATCCAGAACTGGTTTAGCGATTTTTACAATTAGTTGATGGCAGTAGGCATTATGTTTCTTTCATAATTACCCCCATCATGGGTCAGAGGGGTAATTGCCAGTTCAAAGCAGAATCTCTCACAATAGGCTACTAGTTGAATGGAGGGTTACTGGGCTTCAGCTGACAGATGGCCATGTCTAGGTGAACTCGTGGAGAAGCATGTGATTTGTTATCAGCTGATAGATTTGCAAAGCTCTGATTTGCTGTGATCACTTGCTTTAGCACATGATCATGATTAGCAAATCAGAGACTTGCATACCTCTCACTTGAACCAAACTAATCACGTGCTTCTCCACGAGTTCTCCTAGACATGACATCACTAGTCACCAGTAGAGATCTGTTAGCCGGCTCCCAGCATGGCTGCACCTTTGGCTGCTTAGCTGTCCAGGATATGTGAAAAACCTATCTGGAGGCAGAAGACAAAGCTGAAGAGTGTCTACTTGAGCTGTGCATAGGTCAGTCTCAAAAGTCTGACAGGAAATGTCTAGCAAGGTTTATGAGATCTATGGGAGTGTCTCTCTGAATCAGAGGCGGAACAGTAGATCACAGCAGCTAATAAAATTTTTGTATAGTTTTAAGAGCTGAAACCTGATTGGCTGCTCTGGACAAGTTGCACCACTTTGGCTCGACTTCTCTTTTAACTAGTTTGGAATTGATAACCGACCCCTTTGATACACGACAATCTCTAGTCATTAGCTGAGTGAATTTACAATTTGTGGCATTTATATATTGGAGGATTGTAGCTGGCAGCACACAACCCAAGCAAGGTTTCTGGCCCTCCAGTGGAAAGCGTTAGAGACTCTGAAGCGAGCAAAAATTGCTATTTTTACTTGCTAGTTACCTTCAGAAGTCTCATTAGGTGTAAACCGCCGCAAAATGAGGGGTTTTGACCCCCCAAATCCCCGGGCAAACATCCACAACCAACTTGGTCGTAGATTGTGCTGCCCTGAGAGGCAGAGCTTTCTGCTGTAGCTCTGCCTCTCCTGACATCAATCGTCGTGCAGAACTCCGCCTCTCCCCGCCCCTCTGTGAAGGAAGAGTGAGAGGGGCAAGGAGAGGCGGTGATTGACATCAGGAGAGGCAGAGCTGCAGCTGAAAGCTCTGCCACTTCCATGAAGCGCCGGTTGGATTGCCCCTGGGGATTTGGGGGATCTAAAGCACTAGTTTTGCGGCGAAGATGCGGTGGTTTAGCTCTAATCAGAGGACTGAAGCGAACTAGCAGGTGAAACCTAAAATTGACTCTTCGGCTTTGACAATTAAAGTACCTTGGGCCATGTCCATGGTGGGTCCTTGTGTTAAAATTAAAATGGGGCTACCTTTCAACTGTAGGTGAAAACCACCTCTGTGGATTTTCATGCAAAGATGTGTTCATAAAACCAGATGTGCTCTACCAGTCCCTCCATAATTTTTTTTTCACCAGGCTTAGACACTTATGCTGTGTTATCCTTTTTGCAAGTGATATTTGGCCCTTTAGGATTAGCTGCTGCCATTGGCAGTTTGCTGTGGAGAGTAACCTTCTATCAGAGCATAAGTCATTAGGGATGAGGTTCTGAATTGGTGCAGAATGAAACGGACGTTACAAGTGGGCTGCGGCAGTAGGGTTAACAAATCCTTGTAGCTGCCTCTGACCACTGCACTCTAAATCGTCTTACGCATCACTCCGATACTTCCTCCCTGCTTTGAAGGAAGAAGTATCTGAATGATGGTGATTGACGTGGAGCGCAGTAGGCAGATAAAGGTTAGTTGACCCATGGCCTGCAATTGTAAAGGCTCTGTTTAATTTTATACTCTAATTTGGAAGCTCATTCGGATCAGTCATTTAATCTTTGGCTATGAGTCCCGTCTAATGTGCCAGACCATTGCAGACACCTTGAATGCAACTAATTTTATAGGGTTATTGGGCACACCACGGGTAACCGTGACCTGGTTAGATGGTCAGCCTGTTCATTGAATATCATTGGTAGGTTGTGTTCTTCTAAAATAACAAAAAAACTGGTTCAGCATGTGAAAAATAAATTCTCTGCTGTGATTGGTCTATGTGTAAAAAACTTATCATAAAATGGCTTTTTCTCCATAGCAGGATCCCCATTAATACAGAAGTTTTTATTTCTATGCAGGATCATGTGTTTTTTTTTTTCCCTCATCTGTCCAGATACTCACTGTGCAGTTGATTAATAGGAGGAGAATTTATCCTCCAGAGACTCTTCTGGAGTAGAACTTCTAGAGAATGTGATCAGATTCCCCGGTTGTGACCAAGTATCTCACATCCATTTCTTTTGTCTGGCTGAGAAGTCTGCATCCTGTTTAGGCCTTCAGACTTACACTTTTTAAAATTGGCACCCTAGATCTGTTATACCACACACCCCCATACACACACACACGCAGCCTCCCCCCCCCCCCCCCCTTCCCTCCCCTTCCCCCCCCCCCCCCCCCCACACACACACACACACACACACACACACACCTTGGAAAAGGCGACAAAACCCCAAATTACCTGCTTCAGTGGTACACAGGTGACCATCTCTTCACCACAAACCGATAAACGGTCTTCTTGCTTACTCACTTGAGCCTGTACCTAAACTTAGGTTCGTCCCTGGTCCATATTTGGTGTTTGGTAAGTTGAAGGAGTGTTGGGGGCAGGTTCCTGGTGATGGCAGCTCCAGGGCTTGCTGCGCCCCCTTATTGTTACATGCTGGTTTTGGGGTCCCGAGTAGTGGCAGTGCTCGGGGCCCCGGCCTGTCATGTGCACTAGTGTTTCCATATCATGGAGGGGCAGGGCTTGCCTGCAATCCACTTAGCAACTCCTTTCCTATTCATTGGCTGTTAGTCATTACAAATGCATTACTGCCACAGGAAGCAGTCAAATGTGTCCCACCAGCGACACGGTCCTCCTCTTCATGGTTGCCTACCACGTGACCCGAGAGAGACCTTGATTTGACTACTGGAGGTGGGCGAGCGTGAGCAGGAAGAATCGTTCGTGATGAGGATTCGAGAACTGCGATCTAATGCATTTAAGGATTTGGAACCTTACATTGTGAAAATAAACATTTATGCACTTTTTTGATACTTTTTTTATATTTGCCTTTAACACATTTAGCAATTGACAGGGAGGATAAGGACTTTCAACCCTTGGCTTTAAATCCTGAATATTTGCACTTCTGGTCTTCATAAAGGATGAACAGTAGACATCCGTTGAGTATACAGGCAGTACATCGTAACTGTAATCCTCACATGTTTGCAGTTGAAACCTACTAAAGCTGATAGTCTTTATATATAGTCTACCATTAAGATCCAGTGCTTGTGCAGCTTAAAGTGAACCCGAGGTTAAAATACACAGATGAGATAACTGTATTTATGCTCCTACTTCTAAAAATTACTTTTTTTTTTCGATATCACATAGTTTTATTTTATATTTAAACATTTACAAACTAGATTGAATGTTTTTTGTTTCCTCTGCTCAGTGGCAGCCTATTAAGTGTCCCAAAATTAGAAAAAAGGTCAATAGTTCATGTATTTTATTTCCCTCTGCTCTGTTCCATTCTGCTGGGAAAACGTTTATGGCTGTAATCTGCTTATCGGTGATGTTTACTATATTCCAAGACAGAAGCTGTCACTTCCATGCCTAGATATTAACTCTTTCAGGCAGCAGCAAGTAAAACAGCCTGGTTATTAATGTTTTGTACTGTACATACACGTTTCTCATCATGTCACATATCGCCTCGGGTACACTTTGAAAGCCCATCTCTGAATGATTAAAGCACCACAATCATATATGCCTAAATGTTTAAGTTTGAAAGGTTATTTTAGTTAGAATTTGGGCATAGTGATTCTTTTGAAGCCATTTTGTCACGTAATGTGTGGATTGTAGTTTAAAAAAACGTTTGTGAATCCGTCCTTTGTTCATAATCCTGTGGTGACTAGTCACATTTTGAGTGGGGTTATATGGAGATTTGTCTATGGTGGAGTCTCTTTTCAGTTCACGTGTTTCTGCCGGACTGCAGCCATTTCTAAATGGCTCTTGTGTCTTGCAGGCTGTCAATGCTGCTTGTAGATGTTTCTAAAGGCCCATACTCACGAGGGACTTTTGTCGCCTCAACACGCGGCGCACGCGTGTTGCGGCGACAGGTCGCCCGTGAGTATGGGCCGTTGCACACGCGCGCACCCCGAACTGTCGCCCGCCGCTCTTGTCGCCATGCGATTGAAAGTTTCAATCGCATGGCAACAGTCGCCGCCGCACCTCCGCCGCAACTGCCGCTAGTCCGCGTGAGTACGCGGACTAGCGACAGCAACCTCCATTGAGGTGAATGAAGCTTCCGGCGGGGGGAGGAGGAACGTCGGCGACAGCTTCCGTCTCGCCGCTGGTCCCTCTTCCGCGTGTGTACGCGGAGGGACCTGGAGAGAAGCTGTCGCCGGCCTGTCGCTAGCACGCTCACGTGTGCTGGCGACAGGCCACTTCTGCAGCCCGTGAGTACGGGCCATAAGTAGCAGCTTAAGTCCTGCAGGACCTTTATCATTGATTGTGACAGTAACTGATAGAACATTGCTGCTACTTTCTGTTTTGGGATCATCGCCTTACCCAACAGCAAAGAGTTGAGCTTTGACAGTTACACCCATGGAATTGCTTTCTAGTGAATGAGTGCTTGCTGAAAGGACGTATAAAAAGGGGGAAAAAATTGATTGAGGGTTTTCAGAGACCCGCAAATCCATCCGTCTCCAATAGAGGCCCAGTGCACACCAAAAACTTCTAGCAGATCTGCAAAACGCTAGAGGTTTTTGAAGCAGATTTCAGAGCGATTCTAGGCATGTTTAGAGAGGTTTTCTAAACGTGCCTAGCGGTTTTTGGAGCGTTTTTGTGTAGCAGATTACAAATATTGTTACAGTAAGAGCTGTTACTGAACAGCTTCTGTAACAAAAACGCCTGGAAAACCGCTCTGATCTAGCGTTTTTCAGAGTGGTTTTCCACTTTCCTATACTTTAACATTGAGGCAAAAATGCCTCAGAAATCTAAAAAATGCGGCAGTCCCCGAGTTTGCGCTTGTGGAAAAAACAAACCGCTCTGGTGTGCACCAACCCATTCACTTTCATTAGCCAAGCGGTTTTCACCTTGCAAGCGTTTTTAAAAAAACTCTTCAGAACCGCTCTGGTGTGCACCAGCCCTAAGAGATGTTCTTCACAGCTTTGTAGGAAAGACTGACTACCGAGAGATGCCGTTGTCTGACCACTGGACAACCCAAGTACATTTGTTTGGAGCTCTCCAACTTTTTACCTTGGGGCCTTATGTACATTTTTTGGTTCTTGTTAATAAAGCACAGGAAAGTGTAGTTAGCACAGTTGATGGCTGCCCCAGGTGTACTGCAGAGATCTGATTCACAGAGCATCATGGAGTCTTCAGAACAAATAGGAAAACTCCAGTTTTACACAGCTGAAAATGAATGCATGGAGTGCTACATGGTCATTTGTCTTTTAATGATTTGTGGTTTGATGGGGCTGTGATTTCCTGAGGTGGGGATGTCAGAGGCCAGAATGCAAAACAAATTCTGAAAATAACCCACCTTCTGCACAATTTCAGGATGACGTTAAATTTGAATAAAAAATGTTCAAGCAATTCCTTGTTGTGGCCCACTCCACAGCCTCCTCATACTCCCTTTTAATACATTAAATTACATTGTGTTTGAACGAATGTCGAGATTCTTGGGACCAGGTCCTGAGATGAACATGCTAGAAAGCACAATACCAGCGTTCGATCCTTATTGCATGTTTGTTGATGTGAAATTGTCCAGAATCCATGTTTCTTCTGACCCAGAACAAGCCCAACAGAAGTCTTCTGCCACTGTGGTCAGCATAAAGGGGGCCATACACTAGGTGACCAATTGACCATCCAATTCAATTGTTATAATCTAATCGGATGAAAATTGGTGATGCCATGTGTATGCCCGACCGACAAAGCGACCAATTTCGGGACCGAAATTGGCCGCACAATCGATCGTGCATGTTGGGAAAATTTCGGGCCGAGGTTGGTTGGTCGGGTGTGCAGCGGTACGGCGGCTAATTTGCGACGAGACGACTAAACACTCGCTGCTGCCGCTACCTGGTATAAATGTGTGTAGTGCATTTATACATTACCTGTCCAGTGTCAGCCTACTAGTCAGAGGATGATATGGCAAATTCCACTTTAACTGGGGAGGACATTTTAAAGTCCAGTGTTTTCAATATATTATCAAATTGTGTATTAATGGTCATCAGAATGGATTTAATGGCTAACTAAAGCTAAACTAGAAAATGGCACATTCCACATGCATTAGGAATAAGTGGATACAAATTCTGTGTAGAAGCAAAATGCTGGACAGAGTACCTTCTTTATGGGCCATATGTGGTTACTGCAGTAAAGATTACTTCCTCTGTTATTTGGATTCAACTACTGAACTGGTCAGGTGTAATGCCCAATACCAGTGCCAGCATCCCTCCCTTTACAATAGAAGCAATGTCTACCTGGCAAGGCAGACTTATAGATCATCGGAAGTTGGTGACAAACAGTTGTAAGACTTCAGTGCACCAACAGGAAATTGACCAAGCAGCAGAGGTCTTAAGCCTGTATGGATAGGTTTACAGGCAAGAAGCAACACACAGAGATACTTATTTAGGTTTTTTTTATTATTTGAAAAGTCCAGTTTTAATGGTGATATTTATCATTTACAGTAATCAATGTGATTGCTTTCAGAACTTGCTTTGTTCAAGTTTGGGTCAAGCTTGTAGCGAGAAGGGTAGATTTAGGGCAAAGAAATGTTCTAACCTTTATTATGGGCCAATCCAGTAGCAATCTGTCTGTTTTTGTAAATTCCGGAGGGAATTCTTTTTTTTTTTTTTGTTTTTTTTTTGTTAGAGCAAGAATTGGCCAGAACTAGGAATAGACTATGAAATGCAAATTTGCGCTAATGCAAATAGTGTGCTAAGTTTATTCAACTGCATGCAGCTTGGAATGAGACTGCATTTGCCTAGTCCATTTGCCACTGCGTGTATTTGCATGAATTGGCAAACTCAGAATTATTAACGTATCAAAATCCAACCCTTAGGTAGAACATCTGCCAGGCTTGTATCCTTGTCTGGGTTGAGGGATGACTTCAGTTCTGTTTCTACCTCAGGTGTCAAGGTAGAGGAAGTGGGGTTACCTTAACTGCAGCAGAGCCATAACCACTCACCACCAAGTCTCCCTGTATCATGAAGGACATGATTTGAGAGAAGTTCTCCAAGTGGACAAGAAATAACACCGGCAAGCCAACAATGATTCTGTTTTGCCCATCATATCTAGAACTAAAATTGAGTTTCTGGTGAATATGGTAGGGGTTTATTAATAAACTAGCCCACACTAGCCAGCCATAATTGCACTCTCTGAAACGTAAAAGTGAAAATTAGACATGGGTGGAGGGGGATGTCTCTCCAGGAAAGCTCCAGCGAATTCCCAGTCCTACACTTCATTTCTCCGCACGTCTTCACCATTGGGACACCAGAGTCTGTCCTGATGGCCCCTTGTCATGCCTGCCACCTGCAGTGGCTTTGAGAAGATCCCCCACCATCCTTAATATAGTCAGATATGAGATGCCCCACCCTCCTTCATATAGTGAAGACACGAGATGCCCGGCACTTCAGGAGTTCCAGGGTGCTGTACTTTAAGCAGCAGGCATCATCCAGATGGCTTTAACTTCTTGTTGCATTTAATTTCACCTCTATGACCTAGCCAGAAATAAAGCTCTGTATGCAGTAGGTGCAAAGCAGATGAGCCTCTGCTTTAGGTCTCTAACCCCCCCCCCCCCCCCTCTTTGCATCACACTTTTTTTTTTGGGGGGGGGGGGTTGATGGCTCCTTACCTCTGGCCCTACCCACATTTTCCAAAGTTCTTTCTTGCCGTGTCATTGGGTATGGCCCTTTTTACCCCCTTTATGTCAGAAATGGCCGTTGCAGTTTTCAAAGTGGACTGTAAATGTCTGTTGTACATAATAAAGCCAATGGAGATGGATATTCTATTATTTTCCTGTAAGCCCAGCCCATGTGACAACCTAACCTTGTATATGTAATCACGAAAGTAAGCCCTGCCCATGTGACAGCCTAACTTTGCATATGTAATCATGTTTCAGGAGCTGTATGGGAGCAATGCATCTCCATGTGACTTGTTAATACAATCAACTTGGTTTACATTTGTCTAAATCCATTTGGCCTTTAAAGGGAGAAGAAAACCTCTCCAGTTCTGGGTAAATTGGCGTTTAAGTACTACAAAGCAAGACTAGTTTACTTTGCGCGGTAGCTTTGTTCTTCATAAACATGCGCCCCCGTTGGCTGCTCTGGGTTATGGATTCACATCGAATACTGAATTTGCACAGCAGATTGAGAGGGCACGCATGCCGGTAACCACCTCACTGTATTATAGTATAATTGATTTGTATCCTAGCTCTTCAGATCCGGGATTTGTGGACATGTCCTTTAAAACTAAACTGCACCTGAGATTGAAGCAGGGAACCGGACCATAGTAGTAGACCATACCTGTTTTATGGCCCAAATGTGCTTGCCTCTGCACCTGCAACATGGTTATACTTGAGCATGATGCACCCACTGGCTGAATTTAAAATTGGGAAGAATGGTATAAGCTTCACCACATTTCA
This sequence comes from Hyperolius riggenbachi, assembly GCF_040937935.1. Classification (NCBI taxonomy): domain Eukaryota; kingdom Metazoa; phylum Chordata; class Amphibia; order Anura; family Hyperoliidae; genus Hyperolius; species Hyperolius riggenbachi. The sequence goes on along the minus strand of NC_090649.1, from coordinate 464,783,927 downwards.
CAGCAGCTTTGCATTATTACTTGTCCACATGGAGAGGCGGGGACTAGCAGTTCACAGGAAGTCGGTAGTGGGCAATTTTAAGTGATGAATGGAAGCTAGCCAGACAACTGAGGTCTTAAGATACTACAAACTGATGAATGGAAGCTAGCCAGACAACTGAGGTCTTAAGATACTACAAACTGATGAATGGAAGCTAGCCAGACAACTGAGGTCTTAAGATACTACAAACTGATGAATGGAAGCTAGCCAGACAACTGAGGTCTTAAGATACTATGGATAAGCACAAGTGCTTTGAGATTTAGACTTGTTACATTTTGGGCGTAAATGATTTCTTAGGTGTGGGGGTAGGTAAGATTTATGGCCTAATTGAGGAATTGCAAGTAACAAAGCTTGGTGTACCAGCTTTTTTTTTTTTTTTTTGCTAGCTTAAACCCAGCTATTTTGGATCACTAATAATGGTCCTTTGCGCTATACTTCTCACTCCCCTTCCCCAGTAGGTCTTCCCACGCTGGAAAGCTGCCAGCCCAGGCATGAAAGCAAGCCCCCTTTTTATGGTAGAACTCGAGCAATGGTCACGAAAAAAGCTACTTCTTCACAACTGCTCTGTATACGATGACCTTATTTTGTATTTACTTAACTACGAAAAAAGTTATTCCACAGAGTTCCCATACAGACTGATATGCTAGTGTCTAAGTTTGCTGCTAGTCAATAATTAGTCCAGGTGTGGACAATGAGTAACAAGGGCTATTGCTATGTGCAGCTAATTACTCTTGCAGCAAGAGAGGTTTCTAGGCAGATAATAATCCAAATTGAGTGCAAATTCCAGACTTGCAAAGAGCAATTTAGCTTTGTCTGTAATATTTACATTTTAATTTTCAGTCATCCATGAATTTCTAAAGACAGTCTTGTGGAGCCCTGATAAGTTTGCGGCACTTTTCAGTGAAAGTGGAGTTTGAGTTTAAAGGACAGCTGAAGCCAGAAGGATATGGAGGCTGCCATATTTTCTTTTAAACAATACTAGTTGCCTGGGATCCTGCTGGTCTATTTAGCTGCAGTTGCAGTCTGAAACAAGCATGCAGCTAATCTTGTGAGATCTGACAAAATGTCAAACATCTGATCTGATGCATGCTTGTTTAGGGTGTATGGCTAAAAATATTAGAGGCAGAGCATCAGCAGGACAGCCAGGTATTGCTTAAAAGGAAATTAATATGACCGCCTCCATATACATCTCACTTCAGTTGTCCTTTAAGCGAGGATTAGACCACATGGGTCATCGGGCTAAGAAATCAGGCCATCTACTACTTTCCCTACATCTCTGGTAACTGGCGATGCAATCCAACAATATTCTCCCAGAAATGTTCACTCTTTAGTTTATGAAGCATGTCTGAAGGTCGGCTTCAATTTTTGCCCTACTGATCATAAAACTGCCCCCACAGCTTGCCAAAAAACGCCGTTACCCTTTTATAAAATATATCCCAAGCAATGTGGATTATCCAACCTACAAGTAACTAAAATTTCTGTGCAATAAAAGGAAGGAAAAAAAAAGCAATCACGGAACCAGCTGCCATGTTTACATGTTCACAGTGGCTGCAATATATTTTTTTAGAAATGTAACTTTATTTACAACATTTTTTTTTCTTGTTCCCAGTCTCCCCATTTCCGTACCCCCTCCTTTTTTAGGTTACACTATTCAAAATGTCATTCGTTTTTAGTATTAAGAACAGGCCTCTAAAGAGTCCCGTTAGAGTGAAAAACAGGATATAAAAAAATTGGAAGGTTTTGGGAAATGTTGGGCCATAAAAAAAGCATGTCGAGTACGTACGTTTCGAACCAAGCTGCAGGGATCAAGACAAATCTCTTAATTGATCTCGAGATTTTTTTCAATTGTCAAGATTTGTATGGAGTTGTGGTGGAAGTAGTTATCACGTAGAGCATTTTTGGTATGTTAATGACTATTTGCTATGGACTGATATTAAATGTTTCAAAAAGATTTTGCGTTCTTAAATATTTTTGACTTTTTTTTTTTTCCTTTTGAATTATATTACGCAGTTTCAATTTCTTTATATTACCACATTAAAATATAACTTTAAGTCTACAATATTTATTTTCACTGTTTTACTAATTTAGGGAACACCCTTTTATTTCAGTTTGTTTTAATAAATGTGTAGTATTTTAAACTTTTTTTTTTTCAGGTCAAATACTGTTTTATTTTAAAGAAAAAAATATTTTTAACTATTTTTTTTTTTCCATGTTGGTGCACTGCACTCAAGAAAATCATTTGTATTCCCTTTATTTCAAGTCAATAAACAGAATGAATAACAGGACTTGTACTGTCTATTTATTTGCTTGTCTCCTTTTCTTATGTTTGTACTTTTATTTTACATGATGCACTTCTCTTGATATACAGCTGCATTTTTGCAGAAAGGATAAAACTGGCCAGATTGAGGCTACGTTCAGTGGTATGCGATTTGTAACTGTCCCATTGGAACGCATCAGCTAATGAAAGTCCACAGTGCGGCATCTCACGTTACCACAAAACGCACATGTTGGCCTAGTGCACACCAAAAACCGCTAGCAGATCCGCAAAATGCTAGCAGATTTTGAAACGCTTTTTCTTATTTTTCTGCAGCGTTTCAGCTAGCGTTTTGCGGTTTTGTGTAGCGGTTTTGGTGTAGTAGATTTCATGTATTGTTACAGTAAAGCTGTTACTGAACAGCTACTGTAACAAAAAACGCCTGGCAAACCGCTCTGAAGTGCCGTTTTTCAGAGCGGTTTTCCTATACTTAACATTGAGGCAGAAACGCATCCGCAATCCAAAATCTGCAGCAGCCCGGGAGTATGCGTTTCTGCAAAACACCTGCCGCTCTGGTGTGCACCAGCCCATTGAAATACATTGCCCTAGCGGATCTGCACCCGCAAGCAGATCGCAAACCGCAGCGGAAACGCTCCAGTGTGCACTAGGCCGTTGACAGTGAAGCATACTTCACTGTCAACAGTGAACAGCGATGCAACGCACAGATAATGTGCAGCGCAACATTCCCGCTCTGTTGCGTTCCTGTTACTATTTGAATGCCATTGACCATCCCTAGCCAGCAATACTTTTTAGGATGAAGACAGACTAGATTCACAATGTACCAAGCTGACTCGGTACTGTATTTTTCATCATATAAGACGCACTTTCTACCCGTATACCAAATACAGAGTCCCAGACTTGTGAGTGCCCGCTGATACTAACTGCTGACCTGCTGCGATGTCATGAACTCCCTGTACTGCGTCCTCTGCTCCCCCTGCATGTAAAGCAGCGACTGTATAGCTTAGTAGGCTCACCTAATCCAGCGACAATCAGAGACCTTCTCTCTCGGCTCCCCTAGTGCTGGCTTCTGTTGATTGTGTCATCAGCAGTAGCCGGCACTAGGGGAGTCGTGAGGGAGTGGAGAGGTCTCTGATCACTGCAGGATGAGGTGTGCCTACTGAGCTATGCTGTCGCTGCTTAAAGTGAACCTAAAGTCACTTAAAAAAAAACGAGATTAACTCACCTGGGGCTTCCCTCAGCCCCCTGCAGACGATCGGTGCCCTCGCAGCTCCGCTCCGATGTCCCAGGACCCGCCGGCGAGCACTTCCGGTTTGGCCGTCACCGGCCGACGGATGGGAACGCGAGTGATTGTTCGCGTTCCCAGCCTGTATATCGCCCCCTATGCTGCTATTGCGGCCTCCTGGTTTATTCAGGGGCAGTGGGGGACAGTAATTGAGGAAGAACAATCTGCAGACACTTCTGGACCATGGACGCACCAGGTTTAGTATTTTTTTTTTTTTTATGCCCTCTAAACCTAAGTTTGACTTCTAGTCTGGAGCATTATATGCTGAAAAATATGGTACTTGCTGCATAGTTCTTTAAAATGTATGTAAGACTGCACATACTGTATTTGGAGACACAGAAGATTTTTTTTTTTTATATATATATATATATAAAATGGTACTCCATTTGAAAAGGGAAAATATTGAAAAAACGTAAACTTGCCGGACAATGCAGAAAATTCATGTTTTATTTTGCACAGCCAAGTGTGCCCCCAGCCTGAACAAGGTGTTGGAAACCATCCAATTTTGGTCAATACTAACATGATGGCATCACGCAGTTGCTGCAGAGTTATTGGCTGCACATCCATAATGCGAGTCACCAAATCCCAAACATGCTCTATTGGATGGAGATCTGGTGACTGTGGAGGCAATTAGACTAATAACTCACTGTCCTATTGAAGACACTAGTTTGAGATGATGTGAGATCAGGGATGGTCGGAAATGCCAATTTCCGATTCCGTGGTAAATCCGCATTCCGCCATTGCCACGATTCCGCTTTCTGGTACCAATTTCCGTATTCCAATGCGGAAATTTCCACCGGAAATCGTGGAAATTCCGCCCGAATTTAACATCGATTTTCTCAAACTATAAGGTTTTTTGAAAACTTTTTTTGCATCTTGTTCAGAAGATTCTGTTTAATAAACCCTGAAAATTTGGTGTTTCTCGGACTTACGGAGGCTTTGCTATTAAAGGGAACGTCCAAGCAAAATAAAAAAATGAGTTTCACTTACCTGGGGCTTCTACCAGCCCCATGCAGCCATCCTGTGCCCTCGTAGTCACTCACTGCTGCTCCGGTCCCCCGCTGGCAGCTTTCCGACCTCTGAGGTCGGCGGGCCACATTGCGTACGTTTTTACGCATTCCCGTTAGTGCAAGAACATTAACACATACATTTTTACGCGTTACTGGTTCAATGCGTACATTTTTACGCGTTGAACCAGTAATGCGTAAAAATGTATGTGTTAATGTTCCTGCACTAGTGGGAATGCGTAAAAACTTATGCAATGCAGCCCGCCGACCTCCGAGGTCGGAAAGCTGCCAGCGGGGGACTGGACCAGCAGTGAGTGACTACGAGGGCACAGGATGGCTGCATGGGGCTGGTAGAAGCCCCAGGTAAGTGAAACTCATTTTTTTATTTTGCTTGGATGTTCCCTTTAACCACTAAAGTCGGCGGATTTCCATTGTAATATAAATGCAGAAAATGGGCAGATGCAGATTTTCTGCATTTTACTTTACAGTAAAAATCCACCGACTTTAGCGGTTAATAGCAAAGCCCCCGTAAGTCCTAGAAACACCACATTTTCAGGGTTTATTAAACTGAATCTTGTGAACAAGATGCAAAAAAAAGTTTTCAAAAAGACCTTATAGTTTTTGAGAAAATCGATGTTAAAGTCGGGCAGAATTTCCACGATTTCCGGTGGAAATTTCCGCAATTTCCGGCGGAAATCCACCTAACACACTTGCATTACCTATTTCCGCATTCCGATACGGAAATGCAAATTCCGATCGGAATTTCGGAAATTGCATTTCCCCGGAATCCGAATGAGCATCCCTATGTGAGATCTGAGACATGGTGAAAGTAGCCGTCAGTACACTGTGCTCATAAAGAGATAGACATGCCAAGCAACAATACTAAGGGCCCGTTTCCACTAGCGCGAATTCGCATGCAGACAACGCATGCGGATTCGCATAGGCAATACAAGTGGATGGGACTGTTTCCACTTGTCAGTTTTCATTTGCGTTTTTATGTGCAGGATTTTTCTGCACGGTAGACCCTGCAGAATTCGCCTGCGTGTGGAATGCAGGCGAATCGCAGGCAATGTATTTAATAGGTAAATCGCATGCGGTTTTCCCGCAATTTCGCGTGCGATTTTGCATTGAAAGTAATGTAAATTGACACAGGCAGTGACATGGTTAAAATCGCATATACCCTGCCTTTGTGAAATCGTGGCAAAAAACGCATGCGGAATCGCATCCGCATGCGATTTTGTCAGCGGTGATATGCGGCGATTCCGCACCGCACTAGTGGAAACGGGCCCTAAGTGTCTGTTGTTTAAATATTAAATTGGTACTAAGTGGTAGAGGCCTGCATGGGGTCTGGTACCTGCTGGTTACTCAATATGCGGGGGTGTGGGTACCAAATTCACCATAAGGTGGGTAGCAGGGGTGTGGGTCTGAAAAATTACTCGTACAGGGCATCAGGTTGGGTACCTGCGGGTATCCTGAAATGTGGGTCGGGTTCAGGTACCCATTTTGATTTAATCGGGGTGTGGATAGCGGGGTTGCGGGTCTGAAAAATTAGACCTGTGCAAGCCTCTACTAAGGCGCCCAAAGCATGCCAGGAAAATGATACCTCCCACCATTACACCACCAGCAGCTTGAGCTGGTGTCAGGAAGCATAATGGATCCATGCTTTCTTGTTTACACTAAGTTCACCTGAATGTCACAGGTGAAATGGAGACTTTTCAGATAAGACAATAATTTACCATTATTGTATTGCCCAATTTTGGTTTCGGCCAAGAAGTTTGAGCACCAGAGTTTCAATTAAAATCCAGATTTTTATTAAATTTGCATCTTTACAGGGAACCTGAACAGAGTAAAAATATTCAAAATAAACACACAATGTACCTGCAAATTAATATTGCACACTTCAGTCAGTTCCTCTCAGAAGCTCTCCATTTTCTTCTTACGATTCCTTCCAGTTCTTCTGACAAGATTTTGACAACTGAAATATCAGTTGCTAGTAGGGAGGGTTTACATTTGCAAAGTGGTGCGAGTTTGGCTACGCAGCCGCATCGTATCACTTCTGCTGCCGGCCGCATCACTTCCGCATCTCCGATGCGGAAGTGTATTGAGGAGATGGGACACGGCTGCGGCCGTGCGAGAATCTGCAGCATGCTGCAGATTATCGGATCGCTCCGCACACCATGGCACTGCCTCAAAGGAAATGCTTAGTTGTAGGTAAAAGTGGTGTTAAACTTCTTGGAGCAGACTTACCTCCTCCCTCCAAAAGACACACATACATCCCCATAAAATGATCTAACTGCAACAACTAGTCTCTGTGGCACAATTGATTAGTGCATTCGGCTGTTAACCAAAAGGTTGGTGGTTCATGCCCACCCAGGGATGGTTTTGTGAAGGGAACTAATGGACCCTTCTTAATCTTGAAGATTGTATATGTTACGGCCAGAACCCGAAGTGTGGCCACTTCTAGTTCTGGCCGGTCACTTCGGGTTCTGGCCGACCAATATGCGAACTGGCCGCAGCGCAGCGGCCAATGTGAGAAATGTTATGTTTACGCCATCTCGCTGCGGCCAAATTGATGACAAAACTTGCTTAATTTAATGAAATATAGCCGGCGGCAATGTAATAGATGAAGCCGCCGGCTTTCGCACTGCCTCTCCCCGATCCCATACAATACGTAGCAGCCGACGGGGACATGCAGCCGGAGAGTCGTTCGTTGCGGCAGGGGCAGCAGAGCGGGGAGGCTGCAGACATCGCTTCTGCCAGCACCCGCTCTGCAGGAACGGCAGGATTCCCCTGCCGTGACGAACGACTCTCCGGCTGCATGTCCCCGCCGGCTGCTACGTATTGTATGGGAGGCAGGGAGAGGCAGTGCGAAAGCCGGTGGCTTCATCTATTACATTGCCGCCGGCTATATTTCATTAAATTAAGCAAGTTTTGTCATCAATTTGGCCGCAGCGAGACGGCGTAAACAAAACATTTCTCACATTGGCCGCTGCGCTGCGGCCACTTCGCATATTGGCCCGGCCAGAACCCGAAGTGGCCACACTGTGGGTTCTGGCCGTAACATATACAAATGTAAGCAGACTGCAGAGTGGTGCAGCAGGAGTGTGCGGTGCCCATAACCCAGAGGTTGATGGATCAAAACCATCCTCTGCTATGTATGATTTAATTTTTGCACCTCGCTTTATCGCATGGGCAAAACGGTTTCCATAGCCCTGTAAGAGAAAGTGTTATAAGGGCCCTGCTGTAACAGACATTACGGTAGCTAAGACTACTCCTGGGCCTTTCTTGTAGTTGAAGAGATGAGTGAACTGTGACACCACACTTAAAAAAAAAAAAAAAAAACAGAAAAGCTTCCCCATATTGGAGCATTGGATTTGGTAAAGTTTTAACCTCCTGGGCGATAATCCCGAGCTGAGCTCGGGGTATGTCACGCAGGAGGAGTTCTCAGGCCCTGGTGGGCCGATTTGCATAATTTTTTTTTTTGTTACACGCAGCTAGCACTTTGCTAGCTGCGTGTAACTTCCGCTCGCCGCCGTGCCGCCCCCCTCCCCCTCCCAGACCCCTTGCGCAACCTGGCCAATCAGTGCCAGGCAGCGCTGAGGGGTGGATTGGGACTCCCTCTGACGTCCATGACGTCGGTGACATCATTCCGCCCGGTCGCTATGGTGACCGGAGAAGCCCAGCAGGAAATCCCGTTCTGAACGGGATTTCCTGCTTACTCTGATCGCCGAAGGCCCAGGGCTCGCTACATGATTTAAAAAATAAAAAAAAAGTGCTGTGCCCCTTCCTGGGCGATCTAATTGTATCGCCCAGAGGGTTAAGCCAATGTGTTGACTCACCACACAGCCCTGCACCCAGCATGTGTCTCGTATGACTGTCTATATGATTACTCACCACACAGCCCTGCACCTGGCATGTCTCTTATGACTATCTATAAGTAAGCTTTAGGTTAGCAGGAATGGTTGCATGGCCACCTAGCTTTTCATCCTTCCCACCATTGCTCTGGAATCTTCCAGACTTCAAAGTGCTGTCCTTCGCTGTGTGCGTGGTTGTTGGTATAGTGGTGAGCATAGCTGCCCTGCAAGCAGTGGACCTGGGTTCAATTCCCAGCCAAGGTACATGTGAGCTTGCTTTTGACATAATACAAATGTCTGCAAGACCAGAGAGAGAGAGAGAGAGAGAGGTGGTGGTATGTTTTTAGCTTCTAAAACGGGATAAGAAGCCTTGAAAAGACCATTTCCGGTTTTCAATCCGGATATCTGAATCTGGTTGGATACTAGGGTCGGATACCCGAATTCAGTTCGGGTATAAAAATGTCAAATTCGGATATCCGGATCCGGATTCATTTGGGTATTAAAAAGTACTACCCGAGCATCCCTGCTGACCAGGAAGCTGTTATGGGGTAATGGCCATTTTTCAAAATGGAGGATGGAGAATTTCATTAATCACAGTGGACAAGCAGGAGAGGAGAAAAAGATTGATGAGCAGACTACATGGGAGGTAAGTATGTGTGTGTTTATTTTGACTTCACCTTGTCTGCCTAAGCTTTTTTAAAGATGCAAGTTTAATGCAGCCTGGATTTTAATTGAAAACCCCTGGTCCCCGAATGTCTTGGCTGGAATATTGATCATTGCTGTACTAGCATAGCACAAGTGGAGACTGGAATTTGCAGAAGCTATCCTGCTCAGTACATTTAGTGCTGGCACTTTTTCTCTTCTATTGCATTGTCCAATTTTTATGAGCCTGTGCAAACCGTAACCTCTGTTGCCTGCTCTTAGCCGACATGAATGGCACCCAATGTGGTCTTCTGCTGTTGTAGCCCATCTGCTTCAAGTTTTGATGTCTGATGTGTTCAGATATGTAATTCTGTATACCTTGGTTGTAACGATTATTTGTAAGGATGTGGAGGCGGATGCAATATGCAGTTTCATCTGGAGTTGCAACTGATTCTGACTTCTGGCTCACACAGGCCTCAGCAAGAGGGGGTTAACCCACCTACATTGCGGTCTCTGAACGGTGTGCTCCAACCTTCCTCTTTCACATTGGCCATTGGTCTGTGAGGGCTTATTCACATCTAGGGGGTTTTCAGCCTTTTTTTCTTTTTTTTTTTTTCAAGCGCAGGTGATTTTCAAAATTGTCCACAACACGCTGCAATGAGTCTCTATGAGAAGTTTCATCTCAGTGCTAGGGATGATCAATAAGATGTAAATTCTGAAATTATGCAAACGTATGCAGCTTGAAAATGTAAAACAAAAAGAAAATCAAGAGCCCCAATAGTGCGTACTGTAACACAATCGATAAAAATTTCGAAGAGAGATAATACTCACAAAAATGGGTTGCCGAGCATAGGCAACCACTAGAAACACTTGCGGGGATGTTAGGCCTGTCCCCTCTCAGGCTAAGAAGTCGCTCTCCGTAGAAGGATTAGGTAATCACACCCATCCAACAGGTGGATACAGTATTGTTCAGAAATTTAACAGAGGCGCCAATCAGAATAAAATAATTTAAAATATCATAAAAATGGGGGGTCTTGGATGATTTACCACCCCAGAAATCAGACACTAATTTTGGTATAAGTAATTCACAATTTATTAATTTGACTCCCAAAATTTCGCAACGCGTTTCACGGGTCTGTCGCCCGCTTCCTCAGGCATGTTTTATACTGCCTGAGGAAGCGGGCGACAGACCCGTGAAACGCGTTGCGAAATTTTGGGAGTCAAATTAATAAATTGTGAATTACTTATACCAAAATTAGTGTCTGATTTCTGGGGTGGTAAATCATCCAAGACCCCCCATTTTTATGATATTTTAAATTATTTTATTCTGATTGGCGCCTCTGTTAAATTTCTGAACAATACTGTATCGAGCTTGAAAATGAGCCAATCAGTTTAAACCCAGGTCAATGTTCAGGCTGCATATATTTGCATAAAAATTTGCATCAACTCAGAATTATTTGCATATCTGTGATCATCCCTAATCAGTGCGTTTCATCCGCTTTGTGCTCCACAAAGCAGTGCCTGTACCATTTTTGGGACGGTTTTGGTCTAATGGAAGGTATAGGAAGAGCGCAAAATCGCTTTGTGTGGTGGTTGTGTTCACAATTTTAAGAATACATTGTATTTATTTTCCTGGTCAGAGTGACTAATGTCAGGAAGTGAAAAAACCGATTCTCTGAAAAAGCACTTTGCACAAAATTGTAGCATGCAGTGAAGCACCGGGAGGGGAAAAAATGTGCAAAAAATCAAAAATCACTGCTGTCAGTGTTATCGTTTTTGAAGAACTGTAGTGAGAGGTATATAGAGGCTGCCATATTGATTTCCTTTTAAGCAATACCAGTTCCCTGGCAGCCCTGTTGAGCTATCTGCCTGTAGAATCACACCAGAAACAAGCATGCAGCTAATCTTGTCAGATCTGACAAAAATGTCAGAAACACCTGATCTGCTGTATGCTTGTTCAGGGTCTGTGGCTAAATTAGAGGCAGGAGAGCCAGGCAACTGGTATTGCTTAAAAGGAAATCAATATGGCAGCATCTATATACCTCTCACTACAGTTCTCCTTAAAATGTGAACAGAGCCTTAAAGAGTCAGGTTTAGTTTTGCCTGCATTTAGCATATGCCCACTCATCTTTTATTTGAGCTACTGGCGCAATCTTTTTGAACCAGTCTGCTTATTGTCCTCTAATATTAACAAGGCATTTTTATCCACACAACTATCACTTACTGGATATTTTCAATCTTTCAAAATTTCTAAACAGAAATGCGAGTCTCCAACATCCATTGCATGTGGAGTCATCACAGTTTTGCAAATGTGAATCTGAAGTAGTATGAAACCTGCCGTCTTCTGTAGAGTTCTTCAGAAGATGAAGCTATCATGTAAATCAGGAATAGTAATCTGTAGGGACAATAGTGTCTCTACTGCGAGGCACAGATTTATTTTTGTGTTTTTAAACTCATCTGTTATTAGAGTTGCCGATGGAACAGGGATTTCTCTCTCTCCCCCCTTTCACTTGCACTGTTCAACAATTCCAACAACCTCTATTACTTCATTAGTCTAACTAGCAATCAATAGGTCAGCAGCCGTATGCAAAGATGTAATGGTGGTTAAGTATTACCATATATACTCGCAAGCAAGCCGACCCGCATGTAAGCCGACCCCCCCACTTTTACCCAAAAAAAACAGGAAAAAATGATTGACCCTCATGTAAGCCGGGGGTAGGAAACGCTGGCCGCGTGATCCCCCCAGTATGTCCCAGTATAGCTAGTATAGTGCCCAGTATAGGTAGGTAGTGCTCAGTATAGCTAGTAAAATGCCCCAGTATAGCTAGTATAGTGCTCATTATAGCTAGTATAGTGCTCAGTATAGCCAGTATAGTGCCCAGTATAGCCAGTATAGTGCCCAGTATAGTGCTCAGTATAGCTAGTATAGTGCTCAGTATAGCTAGTGAAGTGCTAAGTGCTCAGTATAGCTAGTATAGTGCCCCAGTATAGCTAGTATAGTGCCCCATTATAGCTAGTATAGTGCCCCAGTATAGCTTGTATAGTGCCCCAATATAGCTAGCATAGTGCCCCAGTATGGGTGGGTGGGTAGGTGCTGTCCCTCCCCGCTCCCCCGCGGCCGCCGCCGCTGCTATTAGCTTAGGCGGCGCCGCTTCCTCTATCCCCGTCCTCCTCCGGTAACTCATTCACAGCAGCGTGCCTCTCGCTGCTGTGATGACGAGGAAACCATAGAGAGCGGCTTCCTGTAGCGGCGATGCCATTACTATGGGAACCGCTCTCTATGGTTTCCTGCGTCATCACAGCAGCGGGGGGCGCGCTGCTGTGAATGAGTTACCGGAGGACGGGGATAGAGGAAGCGGCGCCGCCTAAGGTAATAGCAGCGGCGGCGGCCGAGGGGGGAGCGGGGAGGGACAGCACCTGGAGCTAGTCTACTTTAGGGGACCCACCGTAAATCCCCATAGAGACTTTAAACTGTGCTGAAAACGGAACGAATCTCCGCTTTCAGCTCTTTTAAACCCCCACAAGCCATATATCTATGGAAAGCTGAGAATCTGCTCTACCAAATGATGTTACTTTCGGTAAGTAAAAAGTGAAACTCACCGTGTACGAGCCGCCGATCGCGGCTCCGTCGGCCATCTTAGGCCCGGTTCACATTAGCGGTGGCCGTCCGGAATCGCCGTGCCGGAGCCGCACCGCTTGCAGAACGGACGGAACGGACGCACGGCATAGCAATGAAAGCCTATGCGTCCGTTCACATGCGTCCGTTCTGCCGGACCGGAGCCGGACCGGATCCGGGCCGGATCCGGACTCCGGCCTCCGTTCCAACATGCGCTATTTTTTGATCCGGCTCCTCCGGCAGCCGTATCCGGGGCGGAGCCGGACTGCACCATCCGGCCAATACAAACCAATGGGAACCGGAGAGCGCACAACACACTGGCTGAGAAATCCGGATGTTCTACCCCACTTCCTATGCGGATTGTTGCGGCGATATTGGATGGGGACACATGGGCAAGCATTTTGGAGTGGAGCAGCACAGCTGGATCCGGATCCGGAGATGTTGGCAGCATGTTGCAGGTGGAGGTGAGTGCTAAACAGCAGAGGGCCTGATTCCACAGGTCCCCCTTCTGCTGACCTCCCAGACCCCAACATTTTTTTTGTTTTTTACGTTACTTTTGCCAAACAGATCCGGATCGCATCCTGATGAACACCTGATGCAACCTGACCGGATCCGGATCAGAACCGTACGGTTCCGATCCGGATCCGGATCAGAACCGTACGGTTCCGATCCGGATCCGGTCAGGTCATCCGGTCCGTTTGGCAAACAACCGCAAGTGTGAACCGGGCCTTACATCTCTGCTGCTACTATTTTTCTCCCTCCTCATTGGAGGGATTGTTAGCTGGGGGCGTGCCAGAGGAAAAAAAAAAACGTGAAATGTAAACTTCTTCTGTTCGGTACAGTTTTAATTTCAGTCGGCCAAACTATTATTTTCTCAGCCCTGAAGGCCGGTAGAGGTGGTAACTTGTGAGTCTTCTAATCCTAGCAATGCCTAGCACTTATTCAGTCTTATTCAGAAGTTGCTGATATTTCCAGGGAGGGAAAGTACAGTCAGTAGCTACTTGTGGGTTTGAGCCTTGTCCGGGGAGAAGGGTCAGCAGTTTCTGGCACGCCCCCCCAGCTAACAATCCCTCCAATGAGGAGGGAGAAAAATAGGAGCAGTAGAGATGTAAGATGGCCGACGGAGCCGCGACGTTCGGCGGCTCGTACACGGTGAGTTTCACTTTTTGCTCACCGAAAGTAACATCATTTGGTAGAGCAGATTCTCAGCTTTCCATAGATATATGGCTTGTGGGGGTTTAAAAGAGCTGAAAGCGGAGATTCGTTCTGTTTTCAGCCCAGCTCAAATTCTCTATGGGGATTTACGGTGGGTCCCCTAAAGTAGACTAGCTCCCAGCACCTATCCACCCACCCATGACTCGCAAGCAAGCCGACCCCCCAACTTTTGGCCCACTTTTGGGGGGTCAAAAATTCGGCTTGCTTGCGAGTATATACGGTATATATTCCTCTGTCTCCTTTGAGACTATGGAATATATATGGTTAATGAAATATTAACAATTCTGACTCATGCATAATTAATACAGCTCAGCCCTAAATTTGAATACAAGAGTATTACTAGCAGCTCCCTGAGCACTGAGAAGAGGACAGGCTGGCTACCTCCCTATACGGAGTGTGTGTTTTGGGGTTTTTTGCACCGTGGATATAATGTGCAGTGCCAGTTGGCGGGTGCTGTGCAATTATTCCAAACAGGCAGGGGGTCCTTGGGCAGCAGAAAGTCTAGAAATGGCTCTGCACCGGACCAAACTGATCACATGCTTCTCCATGAATTCTAGACATGAGCATCACTAAATGAGACCTGCCTGAATCAGTCGTCATGCTTGGGAAGGTGGAGTAAAACAGAGGGGGCAGAGAGATGAATCCTTTTTATAATAATGTATCCAAAATAAGCTGTATCTCTTTTTCCTTTTCACCAGAGGTTAATAGGAATACCCTGAAATAATAATTCAAAAAGCGAACATAATGCTAAATATATCTCTTACAAAAAGTTTACATTGTGCACCCCGTGCTGCACTCCTGGGGGATGTCTGCATCAGTAAGGAAGAAAGGAAAGCGCCGGCACTGCTGTCTACTGCTGCCTGAGCACGCTTGGGATTCACCTATCCGTACCTGACCGTGTGGTTTGAGCCATCTCCTCCCCCTCCCACCTATCCAGGAGTCCACTAACTGCAGTGCCAGCGTTTTCTACACCTCTATTTCCTACTCCTGGGTGATAAGCCACCACCGCAGAGGGATCAAAACACAGTAGTCGTCATCCCCTTGGATACTGCTTTACCCCACAAAGTCCCTGGACAGTGCGTGACCTGGTTAGCAACCCCTAGCCAGCAACAAAACAAGATGGACCGCACTTGTCTGATACTAAATTATTGGTGGATATATCCATAAGTACATATACATCACACAGCCGACATGTTTTTGGACATTCTAGTCCTTAGTCATAGCTCTTTAAAGCTATGGATTTCTGGATACGTCCAGAAATAAATAGTCTCATTGGACAAGTGTGAATTCGCTCGTCTAGTTTCACCGCTCTGTTTTGCCATCAGTTAGCAAACGGCTCACACAACCCAAATGTCTTGCTTTGGTCATCCATCCTTCAGGATGCAGCACATCAAGACCCCAGTCGCTACTCTCCTCTTCACCACCATCACTTTAGGCTGCAGCCGCCACCATCCTCGCTGGTTACAGCATACTTCCTCTGCACTTCCTGCTTACAGTACCCCTATTACTATGTTGATCCCAGCTTGCGGGACTTACAGACAGACTGTGGAGAGGGGGAGCATGGCAGCTCGGTTCCTGATACAATACAATAACATTTGTAAAGCGCTTTTCTCCCATAGGACTCAAAGCACATAGCTGTGTCTCAGATTAATACAGGGTTTCAGGCTGGGTTGTGTTACAGAGGAGATAGTCAGATGTTCATGAATGCCAGACTGAAAAGGTAGGTTTTCAGTTTAGACTTAAATGTTTCCAGGGATGGGGCTGTCCTGATTGGGTGTGGCAGGGAGTTCCAAAGTGTAGGGGCAGCATGACAAAAGGCTCTGTCTCCAAAGGTTTTGAGGTGGACTCTAGGGGTGACCAAGGTGTTACGTCCTTTTGATCTAAGATTGTGGGGGGTGTGATGTAGTTGCAACAAGTCCTTCAGGTATCCAGGGCCCAGATTGTGCAAGGATTTGAATGTCAGTAAGCCAATCTTAAACAGAATTCTCCATTTTATCGGTAGCCAGTTGAGTGAGCTCAGGGTTGGTGTTATGTGGCAATGGCGGGGTTGGCTCGTTAACAGCCTTGCGGCGGCATTCTGTACTAATTGCAGGCGGCGTAAGTCTTTCTTATGCAGGCCTGTGTAGAGGACGTTGCAGTAGTCTAACCTTGATGTGACGAAGGCATGAACTAGGGTTGGAAGATCCTCTGAAGGAATTAGGTGTTTAATCCTTGCAATATTCCTTAGGTGAAAGAAGGAATGTTTCACAACAGCTGAGATTTGATTCCTGAAGCTTAATTTCCCATCAATCAGTACTCCCAGGCTGCGCACACAGTCTGAGTTGTTCAGGTCTGAGCTCCCTATCCTTAGCGGTGTTGGTTGAGACTGGAGCTGCTTTGCTGTTGAGCCCTGGCCCTCGATAACAAGAACCTCAGTTTTGTCAGCATTAAGTTTTAGCCAATTATTATTCATCCACTCCTGAAGCTCAGCTAAGCATGCGTTTATTTGTGGAGTAGGGTCTGTGACGTCAGGTTTGAATGACAAATATAGCTGGGTGTCATCAGCATAGCAATGATATGTCAGGCCATGTTTTTGTATGATTTCTCCAAGTGGCAGCATGTATATGGTGAACAGTAAAGGGGATAATATTGCGCCCTGAAGTACACCGTATTTTAGTGGTACAGGGTTGGAGAGGAGGGGCCCTAAGGCTACCCTTTGTGTTCTGCCAGCCAGGAAGGAGTTGAACCACCGGAGAACAATGCCATCTATGCCACAGTACTCTTGTAGCCTGTTGAGTAAGATTTCATGATCGACTGTGTCAAAAGCCGCTGAGAGGTCGAGCAAAATCAGGATGGAACATTGACCCTTGTCTCTTGCAATGAGCAGATTATTGCAAATCTGGGTGAGGGCTGTTTCACAGCTGTGATATTTCCTGAAACCAGATTGAAGAGGGTCAAGGATGTTGTTTCTGGAGAGCCTGGCTTCAAGTTGGAGGTAGACAGCCTTTTCAATAACTTTTCCCAGAAAGGGGAGGTTTGAGACAGGTCTGTAGCTGTTTAGAGCATCTGGGTCTAAGGATGGTTTCTTGAGTAGAGGCCTGACGATTGCTTCTTTCAGAGTAGAGGGAAACCACCCTTCTTGTAAGGAGCCGTTGACTATTTTGTGGAATGCCGGTGTAAATAGTTCAGGGCATTTCAACATGAACTTAGTGGGGCCAGGGTCCAGATCGCAGGTAGTCTGGCGAAGGTTTGAGAGGATATCCAGGATGTCTTTTTCAGTACCACCTTAAAATTACCTTCAGTATTACCTTAAAATCAGACCATGGTGGTAGGCTATTTTTGCACCTGTTATATGGCTCTGCATGGGTTTCTGGGGCTGTGAATTGAATGGTACTTCATCCTCAAGGACAGATGACTAGAGCGAGGCGGAGGAGAGGAACGCAGGTTTGGTTAAAGTGTAACTGTCAGGCATAAAAATCAATTCTTTATTTTTATCTGGTAAACAAGTAATACAGATGCTAACCAGGCAATCCAAAAGGTAACATCACTATTAGTTTTCTTGTTGATAAATGATCATGCCCGTCTACCTGTTATTTAGTACATTGCCACACAAAGGAAATTAATTGCAGGGCATGCTGGGTTGTTTTTGTGGGGTTTTTTTTTTTGCTTATTTACTTTCACCTCAGACTTAATTAACCTATTGGGGACCGCCACAGGTTGAATCAACGTCCGGCAGGGGGTGGTACAGTTCAGACAGGACGTTGATTCAACGTCCGCGCTAAAGAACCGCTCCCGACGCGATCGTGCACACCCGGAGGGGGAGATTAAGTTGTCATGACAGCTGTCATCTCCCCTCAGTGATCAGCAGCCATCGCGTATGGCTGCTGATCATGTGATCACTACGATCGCTGTCGGATCGTAGTGATCACTGACAGCGGCAGAAAAGAAGAGGCTCCACTCACCTCCCTGCCGTTCCAGCGACGATCGGCGCCCCCTCTGCTCTGGCCGGCATCTCTGCTCCGTCTGACGTCAGGGCCGGGTCCCAGCTTGATGATGTCATCAAGACGCGACCCGACCTGAGCGTCATTTGGAGCAGAGATGCCGGCCAGAGAAGAAGGGGGCTACTGAGGCTCATTGCTGGAGCCTGGAAGGTAAGTGATGGCTGCCAGCTACAGGCGAGACACTTGCCACCATGGGGGGGGGGCACTGGGCACTGCCCAGCCAGCCACAGATGGGATCCGGCCGCCCAAATACCCCCCCCCCCCCCCTCAAACGCACGCACCCCCCTCTCCTGCAAAATGCCCTGGTCCCTAAGGGGGGGGGGGGGGTTAGGCAGCCGGTCCCGAAGTGGTTAATGCAGCCTGATTGGCTGAAGCATCTTTCCCTCCTGTTTTCCCCCTCTCACACCTCTGTTCCTCTCTAATTGGCCAATATTTCTCATGCTGTGACAATGCACTTTCTATTGCAGAGCTGGGTAGGAGTGCCTGAAGACTGGGAGGAAGGTGGGCAATGCATACACAATCAGGCAGAGTAAGGGAGGAAATGACATCAGGATTGGCCTGAAGATAAACAGTTAAAATGGAGAATCCAAAGAAGGATTCTTTTTTTTTTTTTTTTTTTTTTTTTTTTACTATAGAAAAATCACTAAAATCAGAACATGGACAGTGCAATACTTATGTTATGTAAGTGGAACATGCATTTATCTACTTATATAAGTTGGGGGGGGGTTCCACGATCGTATGGCTGACAGCACCTCTTTAAGATGTTCCACTGAGGTGTAGTGTATGTAGCTAATAGGCAGTGTTAGTGTAGTGAAGTTTGTGGGGGCAGCAGGGGTTAGTGTAGCTTAGATAGTTTGGTGGGTTGCCAAAAAAAGAAGACAGTAATTTTCCCTTTCTGCCCGGCCACAATATCCCCACTATTCAGCATTTTGGCCGGAAATATGTAGTTTTTCGCAAGCTTTTTTTTTTTTTTTGCATTAAAATTTGCGTTTGTGTGCAAATGTTCCCATAAGGCAAACTCTGCCTTAGTACTGCTGGAAAAGCCAGACTCATCCATACTAGTTACAGCCATTTTTACCTGGACAATTCAAGCTCATCCATAGTGCCAGGAAGGTTTAAAAACAAAACAAAAAACAAAACAAAAACAAAAACAAAAAAAACACACACACTTAAGGAGAGGGAAGGCTCTGGGTCTAATAGAGTTTTCCCGATCCTCTCACAGTCCCCACGTTCCAGCACTGGCTCCCCCATAGTGGTATTCAACCAATCTGGTGAAATACTACTCTCTCTGCCGCCAAAGGAGGCTTCGGAAATCTTCAGGGAGCCAGAGTGCTCCCAAAGAGGGGCCACTCCAAACTGCGCATGCACAAGCGCCCTCTCTCCGCACAGTACGGCGCTGCCTATCTTCAGGAGGACTTGGCTCCCGAAGACTTCCGAAGTCCCCCACAGCAGAGGATTCAAAGGATGCCATCACTTAACAGAGGGGACTGGAAAGGCTGTATAGAACCCAAAGCCTTCTCTCTCCTTAGGTAAGTATTTGGTTTCTTTTTAAAATAGATTCCCATTGACTTTAAAGTGATCAATTGCCCAGAAGGTTGACGGCAGGTATTCTTGTGTGTACCAGGCCTGAACCTTATTCATTCATACAGACAGGGAAGCTCAGACGAGTTTCCAATGATGCTGGATGAAGTGACGCACAGGCAGGTGAAGCAGACGATCGCCGAGTGAATCTCACAGCAGTCACGACACACACGGGTTTAACAGGCGGCATCTGCACCACAGACAGACTGAGTTTAATGAAAAACACAAGAGAGACATTAAAAAGGAGTAATGTAATATTTTTCACATTCACCTGCGTATTACAAATATTCCACCCATCATCCCTCCACACAAAAATATATCTCCACCTCGTCACCCCCTCAATGAAAAAAAATAAAACAATCCTAAAAGTGGACCTGTCATCCAATCAAAGTGGAGGGAATATGCTGTTAGGTCACAGAAGGCTACCCAAGCCGTGATTGGAGGACCGGCCCGTTCAGTGCAACATTACTACATTGCATTATCAAAAATATGGCACCCTAAATACAGGAATATCACAAACTACAAAATCTCTCCCCTCGATTGTAAAATCTGCTTATAATCAGAGCCAGGTCACAGTCAGTGTAAACAGGTTTCAGTCACTTTAAAGAGGACCTGTGACAGAGGCAGAATGAGCAGTGCATAAGCCAGGACACAATCAGAACAACAGAGGCTGGTTATCAGTTACCAAGTCTGAGGGCTTTGCATTTGTTTACTGCAGCAATAAACCAGCCCATTACCAGGTGCAGGTGGAGCACCAAAAGCATAATCGTTTCAATGTTATATTTCTACTTAAACTTTCTTTTATTTTAGTGATACATACAATAAAATAAATGTGGTATAAAATCACTGATGTTTGACAAGATTAGCTGCATGCTTGTTTCAGGTGTGTGATTCAGACACTGCTGCAGCCAAAGAGATCAGCAGGACAAATGGCTGCAAAACCTCCAAGTCTCCTTTGAAGGGAAACTGATGTGAGAGGTAAATGAAGGCTGACATATTTGTTTCCTTTGAAACAATACCAGTTGCCTGGCAGCCCTGCTGATCTATTTGGCTGCAGTAGTGTCTGAATCACACCAGGAACAAGCATGCAGCTAATCTTGTCAAATCTGTCAAAGTCAGAAGCACTTGATCTGCTGCATGCTTGTTCAGGGTGTATGACTGAAAGTATTAGAGGCAGAGGATCAGCAGGACAGCCAGGCAACTGGTATTGCTTAAAAGGAAAAAAATATGGCAGCCTCCATATACCGCTCACTCCAGTTGTCCTTTAAAAGCAAAAATCGGGGCATAAAAAAAAAAAAAAAAAAAAAAAAAAAGCCACATCGCTTTCACTCTTCCGTCACCAGGACCGTTCTACGCAGGCACAGTACTTCTGCGCCTGTGCAGAACGCGCCTGTCCACGGTGGTGCAGCTGTGCACAGCTACAGAGGGGACCCCAGGCGGCCTGCTGGGAACAGAGCTGTGGCGAGCGACACACAAGTTGCCAGGGGCTGCAGGAAGCCCCAGGTAAGTAGATCTGCTTAAAAAAACAAACAAAAAAAAACAAAAAACAAAAACAAAAAAAAAAAAACACACCTGATGTTTCTTTTCAAATCAGAAAATGACATTGCACACTTTAAAGTGAGTGAAATCTTTAACCTGGCAGAGGCTGGTAAGTTGTGGTTTTCAGTGCTGCAGTACAGGACCCCCCGACTGCCTGGTTATTACATTTACAGGATAACTACATCCCAAATATATGGCAACACACACATGTATGCAGAACAGTGCTGAAGTAACAGTGACAGCATATATGGAAATGGTCTGACATTAGCACAGAAACAGATATTTGATGTGTACAAAGTGTTAGCCTCAAAGCGTGACCAAGAGTACTTCCACAGTGCTGAGGCTCATACAGACACTAAATTACTGTCACCTGGATTGATTATACTGTGTGACCATCTTAGGAACAATCACTGTACAGACATGCTGCTTGTCTACAGATCTCTTACAGCCTATTCTGTTTTATGGAGAGGGGAGGAGTTGACAAATGGGAGGTTAATTCGTCATTTAACAACCCGCTATGGCAAACTGCTAAATAGACAGTGTCTGCTGATAGGGACATACTGGGCCGGCTTCAGCCAGCAGACCTCGGCCACCGGTGTGCTGATGCTGCAGAAAATGGAGTTTGTCTATTCGCTGCCACACAGGTTGCCATGGTTACACAATTCCTTCCCCATAAGGGTGCGTACACACATTCAATTCTAATTGGCCGATGTTACCACCTCCATGTAGTATGAGAGATCATCTACGCAATACTATTGAAAATATGTGTTTGCCGTCAAACCCACAAAGAGGTGGTAAAATTGGCCAATCAAAATTGGATATGGACACCAGGCTTTAGAATCGATCCCGTCCTATTCACTTTTTGTCAAGATCACTCGTTTAGAAGATGACTGACGACAGAAGTACAATATCATCTCGGTATAGTAAATTCTGATAAAGTGGAACTACAGATATAGTAAACTAAATGTCCAGGTCATGGCCAAGCACAATTATAAGTATATGAGAGTAACACCTGGTATAGTAATCTCTGATATAATAGAACTCCGGTTATCGTAAACCTGCTTTTTGGCCCCTGCGGTGCTCCATACTCGGCTATAGTGAAAAGTGGGTGGGAACATGTGTCATTTGTCAGTTGGAGACCCATGAGCGGGCTGGCAGCCACTTGTAGCTTGCTCGCTATCTGCTACTTTCGCCCCGTATGGATTATCTTAAAAGCACAAGCTGATGCATAGGCTAAAGACTGCAAGCTGCACCTACTGGTGAGACCTATACTTCCTATGTAAGCTGCTGCCTGATTACTGAAGGAATTGCCTATCACCTTTGACTTGCTTGTGCATGGCTGCAACTCTACAGCATCATCCAGGCTGCACAGAAATGTGGACAGAGGAGCACGCTATCAGTACTGTACCTGCATTAATTGGTGAGCTCTATGCTGCCTGTGCAAGATGTTGCATGATTATTGCATTTAAATCCTTGCATATTGAGCACGGTGCATTTTTATCTAGCTAAGCCGCGGTCTGTGCACACACTGAAAAGAAAAAATTACTAATGATTGATTGAAATAAGATACAGTGCTATAATATACTTTGTGCTGGAGTATGGCAATTTCTGATATAGTAGATCTCCAGGTAACATTACTTGGTCACGCTTTGTGCGGTTACAGATTTGCGTTATCCTCATAGTGGAGGTCTAGGTTAGCTGCCATGGATTGAAGTAAAAGATGATAGTCAATCGTTTGTCACCAGACATGAAATCAGCTGTGTACTGCCAAATATTACACCGTGTCTGCGCTCTGATATTTTCCATCTATCGATTATAATGATCCATGAATGTCGCTAAACCTGCTTTACATAGACTTATAACAAACGTTTCCTTTGGGTAGAGCTGGCCAGAGATCAAGTCCCAGCATCCTCTGCAAGGCACGACTTGTCGTGCTCCTCTAAACGTTTTTGGGAAGGAAAGGAGAGGGGGCCCAAAAAATTGAACACAAGTGATGAAAAGTTTGTTTTTTTTTTGGTCTTTTTTTAAATATTTTATGTTAAAAATACAGCAAAAAATAAGAAGTTCATATAGGAAAAAGAAAATACTTTGCTTCTAGCAGTGCGAAATCTCTTGTGTGCCTTGTTCCTCCTGGCTCTGCCCTTCAGTGGCCTCCCGAGGGTCTTCTCCTGCTCTTTGGCTCCGTGTGGGTCTTAGTTGTTTATTAGGGCCAAAATCATACTGCAAAAGCAAAGAGGCCACATGGGGTTAAAAACGAAAAAATGCTTAAAGGAAACATGAGGTGAAAATAAACGGATGAGAAACATTTGTTGCTATTCCCCTTCTAAAATTACTTTTATTTTATTTTGAAATCGACTTTTTAAGTTTTTATTGTTTCATTGGGCCAGATTTATCACGAGTGTCTGAGACAAAATATTGGTAGGCTTTTAGAAATCCGTGCAGAACTGTCTCAGGCATCTTAACCTGCCTGGCGTTCTATTAAGATCGCCAGGGAGGCTGCGGGAGGCTTTCAGTTGGCTGCATGAAAGCCCACTAGAGGGCGCTCCGGAGGCGTTCTTCCGATCGCCTCCGGCGCCCAGAATAAACAAGGAAGGCCGCAATGAGCAGCCTTCCTTGTTTTGCTTACATCGTCGCCATAGCGACGAGCGGAGTGACGTCATCGACGTCAGCCGCCTCCGATCCAGCCCTTAGCGCTGGCCGGAACTTTTTGTTCCGGCTACGCTGGGCTCAGGCGGCTGGGGGGACCCTCGCCGCTGCTCGTGGCGGATCGCCGCAGAGCGGCGGCAATCAGGCAGCACACGCAGCTGGCAAAGTGCCGGCTGCGTGTGCTGCTTTTTATTTGAGCCAAATCGGCCCAGCAGGGCCTGAGCGGCAGGCTCCGGCGGTACTGGACGAGCTGAGCTCGTCCAGACCGCCCAGCAGGTTAAGAAGTCACTAGATAGTTTTAGAAGGAATCTGCACTGTTGTAAAATAGGAGGCGCTAGGAAGGTCTCTCAGACAGTGCAGTGTGTGCGGGGAATTATTGTTGCTGAGGTAACCAACACACCTGCTGTATTGATAGCAGCAGACTCTGAGGAGGAATTAAGCAGGTGGGAGGAGCACATCACAAATCATGTCTAGCCTCAGAGGAATCCCAGCCACCAGGCAAAGACAAACGGTGGCCTGGAGCGGCTGGTGGGGGAGGAGTGCCGGCGCCGGGAGTGGTGGGGGGGGGGGGGAAATGGGAGGAGGGAGTGCCCACCTTCCCTCGCCAGACTGTGGAACCCCTGTGGTGAACTGTCCGCCAGTTCATCCCCGCAGCTCCAGCCTGCATAGTCTTCCGGCAGGCAGAGCAGGGCTACAGCAAGTTGGCGCCCGAAGCCCTGCACTAGAGACTATTTGTGTCTCCAGTACAGGGCTTCGGGCGCCATCTTCCTGTAGCCCTGCTCTGCCTATCAGCATGGGACTTTCGGAGGCTGGCTGCGCTGCTGCAGGAAGATAGTCGGGGGAACTGTGCCCATGGAGAGGAGTCTTCAGCAGGTAAGTAAATGCTTTTTTTTTTTACAGGTAATTATACATTACGATTATTTTCTGGTGAACGCTGGCCACATACGATTATTTTCTGGTGAACGCTGGCCACATACGATTATTTTCTAGTGAATCATTGCTGCGTTATGAATATTTCATGGTGAATCCTTGTTGCGTTATAATTATTTTATGATGAATCATTGCTGCGTTATGATTATTTTCTGGTGAAAGATTGCCGCATTACTTTTATCTTATGCTGAAACATTGCCACGTTATGATTATTTTCATCGGTTGTAGAACCTGCAGTTCTACATCTGTAGAACTTCTATCAAGCACTTTTTAATTTGCGCCAGTTTAGGGATGGATTTGCACTTTTCTTAACTGTAGTGCAGCTCTAAAAATTCATGCTAAATTGCCACTATTACCTAGGATTTAAGAAGGTTCTTATAATGCATAACTGTTCTCCCTGCTTGTTAAAACAGATTATAAAGAAAAAACTGTCGGTAAAACTGTTGGTAATGCATTGATAATCTCCCCCATTGTCTCTAGTTAATGGCATATGCATTGAAGCATGCCAGAACTAAAATCTATGAACAACTGACCCTTTTTATCTCTTTCCTGCTCTCAAGCAATTTTCTGCCAGGAAAGTGTTTTATGGTTGCAATCCCTTATCAGTGAGTGAGTGTTACGCTACAGTCTGACCCTGTCTCAACCCTGACAGCAACTGTCACTTGCATACCTGCGTTTTTAACTCTTTCAGGCAGAAAAAAAAACAGTTATTTGGGTGTTAATAGGTGTTTATATTTTTTCTATTCCGCCAGTAGTAAACATGATCACCTGCAGGCTCATGGAGGATCAAATAACATGAACAAATTACATGACTAGTATCGAGCATTTCTTCATCTTTCTTCTATTTACAAACTTCTCACGTTGCAATGTAGTGATTTATGTTTTTTTTCTCTATCTTTGGGTAATGTTCCTCTTTAAGGGCTAGTTCACAAATCCCCCCCCCCCCCAAAAAAGCGCCTTTTGTAGCAATTTGCAGAAGCGATTCTCAGCATGTACCTAGCGATTTTGGAGCATTTGCATTAAGCTATTTAGTAGTTCTTGGGTCAAAACAGGAAGTACACTGATCTAGATGTGAAGAGCTTTTGGCTAAATACGCTGGAAAATTGCTCATTTCGGTGAATTTTAGGTTCAGCGTAAAATGCTGCAGTACCCTCAGAATAACATCGCTTCAGAGTGAGCTAGCCCATAGCAACACATTAGCCAAATGCTTTCTGAACCGCTATTGCTTTTGAACGCGCTCTTAGCATGAACCATTTAGCCATTTATTTAGGAAAGGGTTCTTTACAGTAAGAGTGATTAAGATGTGGAATGCATTGCCACAGGAAGTCGTTATGGCAAACTCTATACCTGCATTTAAAGGGGGCTTAGATGCTTTCCTTGCGTTGAAAGACATCCATGGCTACAATTACTAGGTTATGCCTAATGATGTTGATCCAGGGATTTTATCTGATTGCCATCTGGAGTCAGGAAGGAATTTTTCCCATTTGGGGCTAATTGGACCATGCCTGGTGGGGGTTTTATCGCCTTCCTCTGGATCAACAGGGGTATGTGGGGGACGGGCTGGAGTTGTACTTTGTACTGGTTGAACTCGATGGACGTATGTCTTTTTTCAACCAAAATAACTATGTAACTATGTAACCAGGCATAAGTGAGGTACACCAGAATTCAGCTTATGAAATCCGCGGCCCCGTGACATCACCAGTTCCCAAGGGACCGAATTCTATTGAACACTGGAGCAAGTCACAGAACAGCGCCCTCCAGTGTACATGGCAGGCCACAGCTCTTCACGGCTATCAGGAAGATGGACTCACCTGTACAGGTAAATGAAGAAGCACAGCAGGTGGAATCCCAGCTTGATCATGGCCTCCTTCATGTGAGACTTCAGCTGCCCCCGATTGTGGATCTCGGTTGGATCAAAAACCCCTAAATTTCCACTTGGTACCATGATAAACCTGGATAACAGCAACAACAGAATCAGTGAGCTGCTCTCTCAAATCGATGTTTCTGCATTTGATTGGTCCAATTCCAACTGTCCTAAACTTGCATACGTTTTCACACAAGACAATCATGAACATATTCAACAAAATCTACTGGTTGTACAGAGCATAAAGGGAACCTGAGGTGAGAGGGATATGGAGGCTGCCATATTGAATTTCTTTTAAACTCCCAGTTGCCTGCCAGCCCTGCTGTAGCTCTGCCTCTAATGCCTGGTACACATCAGATGGAAGGGTTGCATCGATTATTTCAGACAGGTCCGATCTGAAATCCAATCGTTTTTTCTGACCCATTTTCCAATCACTTCTATACAAAATAGAATTAGAGGGCGAGGAGAGGCACACCTTACCGTATTAGATTGGGTGCATAACCAGGGACATTGAGCACCATTCCATAACAAGCAGTAGGAAGGATTGGTTAGCACACCAGCTTTTATGTATTCTTCGATCATGTGTCAAACGCCATAAGTTGACAATTTGTTTCGGGGCCACTCAGGGTCCCCTTCCTCAGAATAGTGCAGACAGTGCAGTGTCGTTTGTCTGCACTGTTCTGAGGAAGGGGACCCTGAGTGGCCCCGAAACAATTGTTAACTTATGGTGTTTGACACATGAAGAATACATACCGTATTTTTCGGACTAGAAGATGCACTTTTTCTCCCCCAAAAGTGGGGGGGGGGGGGGAGGGAGTTACTGCGTCTTATAGTCCGAATACTACATTATTGGTACCTGCGCCTCCTTCCCCCTGTGTCCAGTGTCTATGTGTCCTCCTCCATCCTACATGTCCTAGAGTCTACGTGTCCCCTGTGCATTGAATACATACTACATACAGCCGCAGCTTTCCTCAGCTGTCCCCGGGGTCTTTAATATGTTCCCTAGTCAGCGCGGCTGCTTTGAACACCGTGCTGTCCCCTCGTGTCTTCAATCAATACATTCTCTTACCCACGCTGCCGCTTCAATCACAGCGCTGACCCCCGGTGTATAATACAATACATTCTCCTGTCCCCCGGTATTGCCGTAGCTTTTTACATAACAAAGTCCCGCATACCTTTGTGCACAAATGGACCAATCAGGCTGGTCCCAACAGCCAATCACGCTGCCCATTGCTCGCAGCTTCTCTAATACGAAGTGATGTCTTGAGTGCAGGACCACTTCTCTGTCATTGGGGCCAATCACTGCAGAGTGCACAGGCCCCAATGAAAAACGATCAGAAATCAGATTTGCACACAGAGGCGCTAAGCTTTCTACCAGACTGCATAAGTTGTATGCACCTTTTTATAGCCTGAAGAAGTGAGATATGCCCACGAAACGCATTGCACTTATCTGGAGTATGTAAATTGTTTTTTGTTGGGGAAAAAAAAAAAAAAAAAAAAAAAGGCATCTTGTGTCTACCGTGGGGAGGCAAGTCCACCACTAACCCCCCAGGATTAAAGTTCTTATCTATTTTTTACACTTCTGGCACCTCTGTACAATTACCGTGTCCACCCCTGGTGGAGGGGATTTGGCCCCTTTCTTCCAGTCTACTGAGAGCGACTTATTCCTGAGTGGGGACAGGTTTAATACTCCCTACCTGCCTATACAGCGGTTGCTGGATAGTAACCCAGACTTGTGAGTATAACATTATACTTACCCCTTCATGTCCATAAATTCCAGTACATCCTACACTATATTGGGCTCTCTGTGTCTCCCCTTTTATCCAGAAATTAGATTGCACCTGTCGGAAATAAACAATCAATTTGACCCATCTATCTGACAGGAAATTGCATAGTGTGTACCAAACATAACACTATTAGCCATAGACCCTGAACAAACATGCAGATCAGGCATTTCTGACAAGATTAGTTGCATGCTTGTTTCAGGTGCTTTATTCAGACACTACTGCAGCCAAAGAGATCAGCAGGCCTGCCAGGCAACTGGTATTGTTTAACAGGAAATAAATATGGCAGCCTCCATATCACTCTCACTTCAGTGTTTAGGATGGACAGAGAAATGTGTTCTACTTGATGAAGCACACCTTTCCCGATTCATTCCCCTCAATGAATTTGAGCTGGGACAATAATGTGTGAGGACCTCGGCCCTCGAGGACGGGAGTTGTACAGCACTGCTCTAGTGAAATAGTAAAGTCATGTATACTCACCGGTATATATTCCATGCCGCTACAGGGAGATTTAGACAGAAGATGATCCAGTGCAGCGACACCAACATCAGCACCGCTACCAACGTGTGAGCGATCAGCTCTGGCACTATCCACTGCAAAAACACAATATGGCTTCATTAGGCTACAAGAGAGACTTCTCATTCATACAGAGGGCTTGATTCACAAAGCGGTGCTAACCCAATTAGCACGCCTAAAGACTTTGGATGTGCTAACCAGGGTGCTAACTAGGTTAGCACAGTTTTGTACATTTAAATCGCATGCAAAGTCCCGTGCGCAAAACACGGTGCGCGCGAAAGGTCGCATTGCGGCTTTATAGGCGCATCGGATGCACCGTTGTCACATCGCGGTGCGACGTTTCGCGCGCACAGCAGTTTTGCGCACAGGACGTTGCGCGCGAGTTCGTTTTAACACACCTAAACTGAGTTTAGGCGTGAAGAGGGGCTTTTCACAAGCGTGCTAACAGTTAGCACCGCTTTGTGAATCAAGCCCAGAGAGTTTACTCCAATCAGGTCCAGGGTCGCTCTGCAGCAGAGGTGTGACTGCTGGGCGAATGGAATGTACCAACCACTTACTCTCCCTCCAAGTACAGCCCCCTTCACCAAGAGAATGGTTTCTCCATACAGTTCTTGGGAGGAGACCACCTGTCACTCTATAAATGGTGGAACCATTAACAGGGACTTGATCGGATAGAGAGGCCTGAAGCACCATATGCTGGGAATACACTAAGATTTTTTGGCAGATAGATGGTTCGATAGATAATTTCCAACAGGTCCGATCATTTTTTTCGATTGTTTTTCCCTTCTATGGAAATAGATCAGAAAAAATGATCGGAAAAACTGATTGGACAGTAAATCTGCTGAAAAATCTCAGTGTATTCCCAGCATGAGATGTTCATCTGAGTTCTTCTGTGACCTTCTAAACAAGTGTTCTAAAGCAGGGCTGTGGAGTCAGTACAAAAATCAGACTTCAACTCCTCAGCTTATGAAACCTCCAACTCCAGATACCCAAATAGTTCCAACTCGACTCCTTAGTCTAATACTTACCAGGGCTGTGGATTTGGTACAAAAATCATCTGACTCAGTTTATGAAGCCACCAACTCTGACTCCACAGCCCTGGTTCTAGGCACTCTAGAAGTCATTTTGCTCGGCAGCTACCCTTGGGCCACCAGCGCTGGACATTACCTCACAGTGGTTTGCTAGACTCCCAGAGTTAGGGCTGGTGCACACCTAAAGCGCTTCTGAGCGTTTTTTTTAACCGCTAGCATTTTGAAAAGTGCTTGGCTAATGTTTTTCTATTGGATGGATCACACCAGAGCGATGTGATTTTTTTCCCCCAAACGCGGGTCCTGCAGCGTTTGTGAGGCGATTCAGCCTCAATGATAAGTATAGGAAAAGTGGAAAATCACTTTAAAAAGCGCTACAACAGAGCGATTTTCCAAGCGTTTTTACTAACAAAAGCTGTTCACTTCCAGCTCCACTGTACAAAAAAAAAAAAAAAATTGCTACATCAAAACACTCCAAAAATCGCTAGGCGTAAAAAGAAAAAAATCGCTAGGAACAAGCCTAGTATCGCTAATATAAATAAATAAATAAAAAATAAAAAAGTAAATCACCTCTAAGGGCTGGAACCCACAAGAGCGTTTTTTTGAGCATTTTGGCAGCGCTGCGATACGCTAGCGTTTTGCCAAAACGCTCAGCTGATGTTAATGGATGGGGCAACTTCCACAGGAGCGTTTGCGTTTCCCAGAAACGCAAACGCAGGACATGCAGCATTTTGGGAGCGTTAGCGCTTCAATGTAAAGTATTGAAACGCTAGCAGAAACGCTCAGCAAAACCTAAACTGAGCGGTTCTGCTAGCGTTTTGCGGTTCAGCACACTGTAACAAAATGAAAAATAATTCACAGGACCAATCAGGATAAAAACGCAAAACGCTAGGCACCCGCTGGGGAAAAAAATACAATGTTGCAAAACACAACCCAAAACGCGCATGAATCCGCTTGCAAACCGCTCAGACAAAACGCTAGCGGTTGCGTTTTGCGTTTGCGTATTTCAGTGGGTTCCAGGCCTAACAGTTTGCAATTATGCTAGCACTTATAGAGACTGTGAGAGGAAACAGATGTTCTACCGATTCACGGAAAGTGATTGAATCAGCTGAGATAGATTTTTTTTTATTGCTGGATGGTGTACTGGTTAAGGGCTCTGCCTCTGATACAGGAGACCTGGGTTCGAATCTCGGCTCTGCCTGTTCAGTAAGCCAGTAATTCAGTAAGGAGTTCTTTGGGCAAGACTCTCTAACACTGCTACTGCCTACTGAGTGCGCTCTAGTGGCTGCCTCGCAAGCGCTTTGAGTCCGACAGGAGAAAAGCGCTATACAAAAAAAAGGTATTATTATATTTGCGCCCAACTTTAACAGCTGCATTTTTTTCCAGTGCGCGGCAGTGCAACTTATTTCTTAGTCCGAGCCTAATGCAGAGTGGTGCAGGGCGCACTTGATATCTACCTGATCTGTGCTGGACTGGGTCTCCTCTTCCACCCCCAGGATTGATTTTCCTCTTTTACCTCTGAGTGACACTGTAATGCTGACATCCTCCCTTCGGGTCCACATCATGTGATCAGGACCCGGACGAGGATGTCAGCACAACAGCACCAGATCAGGTAAATATGAAGCATTTGCTCTTCCGGGGAATGTGAGGACATGACCAACCAACTGGGGATCCTATTGGCCCGTCTGCAGCAACACCATCCGAGCGCAGGCTGCTCGCCCATGTGTGCTACCCAGCCAGTCCCCGTCAGTAAGTACTAGTCACCTGGAACTCAAACGTTAAATATGGCTATCCTAACAAGAAGAAGCTGTTTATTCATAGATCGTAAAACTATTCACACTGGTTTTTACTTCCTCAAATGGAGCAAGTGGTTTCTGCCACACCCCAGTTATTGTTTGTCTCACAATAGCAAATATTTTTTAATCAATCCAGTCTAGATTTTCTGGATGGTTTACGACAGGGCTGCCCAATAGGTCGATCGTGATCTACCGGTAGATCGCGACCGACTGATGGGTAGACCGCAACCACAGTGCCGTTTCCCATCAAATTTGGCAGCCGGCTGCCGTAGATCACATCCCATCAGATTTGGCTGCCGCTACTCGCGGCTAATCAGGGAAGGGATGGAGAGGGGAGATGCGCGGCTAAAGGGGAGGGCCTCTCCGTTCAGCCGCCCATCTCCCCTCCCCATCTCCATCCCTTCCCTGATTGGCCGCAGCAGAATCTGACGGGATGCAGCCACATCTGACACCCGCCGGAAACGAACGGCCTCTGTTTTGTCCACCCTCCGTGTAGGAGCCGTGGCTGAAGGAGGGGAGACCGGATTGCAACACCAACGCTGGAACTGGAGGGAGGTAAGTGATAACTGTACTTATTGGGCACCTATACTAGCTACATGTACTGGGCATCTACACTAGCTACATGCACCGGGCACCTACACTTGCTACATGCACCAGGCACCTATACTAAACACCTATAATTAGCCATCTATACTGGGCACCTATATTTGCTACACGTACTGGGCAACTATACTAAGCACCTATATTTAGCTAACTATACTGGGCACCTATATTTAGCTAACTATACTGGGCACCTATACTTGCTACATGTACTGGGCACCTATATTTGCTACATGTACTGGGCCCCTATACTGGCAGAGCTCTTGGTTGCGGCAAATTTCAAAGTAGCTCACGACCCGAAAAAGTGTGGGCACCCCTGGTTTATGACATCCCCAAGGAGATCCTCGGAGACCTCTGGAGAGGCCCAAGCAACTTGAGCCCACCATGCTTAATGGTAAAACAGACAAACTTAAGCCTCTGTTCACTAGCAGCTGAAGGTAGTACATTCCAAGGCTTTGGAGAATCAGTACTAAAATAAACCGACTCCTCAGTTTATGAAACCTCCGACTCCAACTGACTCCACAGCCCTGGTGAATTCACCGCCTGTCAGCTACTCACCTCAACCAGCCAGGCTAACGCTCGGCACAGGCGGTGACAGGCGCCCCTCCATGAAGTTGTATCTGAGAACGGTTGCCATGCTCAGATGCAACATGAGATGGTTTTTGGCTGCTGGGTTATGCCGCTGCAAGTCAAACATAGCACACGTGGTGTCGGAGCAGTGCTTTTCGGCGCTGCTAGATTTGGGCACAGCCGGCGCCACCATAGAGTACAAAGGGAATCACAACTGAGCAGCGCTAAGTGAGTAACGTCGGCGCCGTCAGAAGACGGAGCCGAGGTTGCTTAAAAAAAAAAAAAAAAAAAAAAAAATTATTCGGCCTCCAGCAATCGCTGGAAGCTGAATATCATTCACCACTATCCATGGCGGCCTGGAGGGGGAATAGTAATTAATACGGCCCGGACTTGTGCAGAAGCAGGATCAGCCATATACCGGCTGTATCCTGCGCCGATTTCGAATGTAACCGTTTACCGAGCAGGTAAGCCGCCCAGCATCCGGCCACAAGCGCCATTTGCTGCCAAACGTCAGCATTCGGTAACACCACGTTACCGAATGCTGACGTTTGGCAGCAAATGGCGCTTGTATCCGGATGCTGGGCGGCTTACCTGCTCGGTAAACGGTTATCGGTCTGTAGAAAAGAGGCCTCTGACAAAACAAGACAAATAACATTGATATTGCTCTTTTCTCCTGGTGGACGCAAAGCGCCAGAGCTGCAACCACTAGGGTGCGCTCAGTAGGCAGTTGCACTATTAGGGAATCTTGCCCAACTGAATTGGTGCTAGCTTACTGAACAGGAAGAGCCGAAATTCAAACCCTAGTCTTCTGTGTCAGAGGCAGAGCCCCTAAAGAGAACCTTAACTGAGATTTAAAAGGGGGGCTTGGGGATGCCCCAGGTAAGTGAAACTTTTTTTAAAAAAAAAAAAATCTCGGTTAAGGTTCCCTTTAACCAGTACACTATATAGCCACTACTCAAACACATGAATGAATTTTGGGTGGGAATGACCGGAATACATTCACCGTGACAAATACCTTATTTAGCTTGGAACAACAGGAGCGGGCATTGATGTAGTCACATTCTAAATCTGAAAGGGTAATAATCTGAAACACAAAGTGAAGGACAATATTTCTTTTATGGACGGCGACAGTTCTCGTTCACTGGAATGAAGGATAAGAACGTTGGAATGTGCAAAGTACAGGCGGCCTTGTTGTGCAATGCTAAAGACTCTGGCACAGTGACAAGTGGAACAGCCACTGTGTAATCAACTGATTTATGACTTCATTCAAGAATATATAGAGCAAAGAGCAAACACCATCCACCCACCAATCTGTATTGCAAGCAAGGGAAAAAAACAAAAAAAACCCTACTTTTTGTTCTGGGTACAGACAAAAGTGTAAGCAGTGGCGGTTAGGGGAGCCTGACAGACATTCCGCAGTTACCTGCTTCCTCAGAGGCTACAAACGGTACTAAGACAGGCAACAAAATGAATTAATTAATGATGGAAGATCTCACCTACCAAGAAAGGTTGGACAAACTGGGCTTATTTAGCTTGGAAAAAAAAGGCGACAGAGGTGACCTGATTAACACCTATAAATACATCAGAGGACAATACAAAAGCTTGGCAGATTAGCGTTTGGTCTCTACGGACAAGGGGACATGATCTGCGTATGGAGAAAGAGTTTTTGCCATCTATTTAGATAGGGGTCCTTCACAGAGAGAGTGGTTAAAGAGAGTCTGAAGCGAGAATAAATCTTGCTTCAGACCTCATAGATAGCAGGGGCATGTGTGCCCCTGGTAAAACGCCGCTATCCCACGGCTTAACAGGGGTCCCTTCACCCCCAAATCCCCTCGGTGCAGCGGGGGAGCGCTTCCTGGTTGGGGCAGGGCTAACCGCCGCAGCCCTGCCCCACACGCGTCTGTCAGTGCGTATCTCCGCCTCTCCCCCGCCCCTCTCAGTCTTCCTTCACTGAGAGAAGCGGGGGAGAGGTGGCGATGCGCCGCTGATAGACGCGACTGGAGGCAGGGCTGCAGCCGTTAGCCCTGCCTCCAGGAGCGACCAAATCTACGACCAAGTCTTGCGGGGGGGGGGGGGGGGGAGGGGATTTGGGGGTGAGGGGACTCCCATTTAGCGGCGCGATAGCGGCGGTTTAGCAGGGGCACACATGCCCCTGCTAACTGTGAGCTCTGAAGCGAGATTTATTCTCGCTTCAGAGTCTCTTTAAAACCTGGAATATCTTACCTCAGGAAGTAGTTACAGCAAACTCTATATCTGCATCGAACCATTTGAGGACCAGAGGTTTATACCCCTCTAATGACCAGGCCATATTTTTACAATTCAGCACTTTACAACTTTATCAGTTTATTTCCCAGTTATACAACTTAGCACTTAAATGAAATTTAACTCTTTTTCTTCTCACCAATAAAACTTTCTTTTTTTTTCTTTTGGTGTTATCTGATTGCTGTTGCATTTATATAAAAAAAAAAAAAAAAAAAAAAAAAAACGAAACAACCCCTCCCCCTCAAATTGGCCCTACACTACATTACATACAGAGACTTATGGCTAGGTCAGGTATTAGATTGTGAGCCCCTCCGAGGAACAGTTAAGCGACAAGTCAATACTCTGTGCAGCGCGGTGTTAGATGCCAGTGCTATATAAATATTTATTTTGTTAATACGAAACACAGCCTGCCAGCGCTAATCAGCTGCTTGCAGGCTGATCTCTGCAGCCACCTGTTTACAGTGACGACAGCTCACACTCACGTCAAATGAGATGACGCCATGTGGCTTTGTGGAGGAACAAAGGAGCCACTCTGCTGCCGCCAATCAGCGTTAGGCAGTCGTAGAGAGGTTAAAAAGCACTTGGATGCTTTCCTTGCATCAAAGGGCATCCACAGCTATAATTACTGGTAATTCCCAGAAGGGCTGATCCAGGGATTTATCTGACTGCCATCTGGAGTCAGGAAGGAATTTTTTTCTTTTAAGGCTACTTGGCCCAGGCCTTGTAAGGTCTTTCACCTTCCCCTGGATCAACTGGTATATATGTGGATTGAGGAATGTGTTTGTTTTTGTTTTTTTTCTCCTGGTTGAACTTGGACGGATTTTTTTTATTTAGTATTTATATAGCGCCGACATATTACACAGCGCTGTACAGAGTATATTGTATTGCCACTAACTGTCCTTCGGAGGCGCTCACAATCTAGTCCCTACCATAGTCGTATGTATGTATGTATGTATGTATGTATGTATGTATGTATGTATGTATGTATGTATGTATGTATGTATGTATGTATGTATCATAGTCTAGGGCCAATTTAGGGGGAAGCCAATTAACTTATCTGTATGTTTTGGGAATGTGGGAGGAAACCGGAGTGCCAGGAGGAAACCCACGCAGACACGGGGAGAACATACAAACTCCTTGCAGATGTTGACCTGGCTGAGATTCGAACCGGGGACCCAACACTGCAAGGCGAGAGAGCTAACCACTACGCCACCGTGCTGCCCAGGATGTCTTTTTTCAACCAAACTAACTATGTAACGAGTGATTGCATTGTTAGCAGCAATGCCTCCCATCTGTTGCTTGCAATACAGACATGTTTTTCTGGTGAGCATGCTTCTACAGCACATTGTAATCCATCCATACTGCCAGCTGCATCTAGGGCCAGTCTCTTTCTACTCCTCAAGAAATGCCATAAGTTTGTATACAGTATTCACTTCAAATTGAATTCAAGTTTATTAATGAAGAGGTCTGTGGATTGGGCACTGAAAAGGAACAACATTTGTAATATACAAGCCTAAAAATAATAAATACAATTATTTAGAGAAGTTTGCTTGACCATTCTTCAGAGTCAGTTTTTAGGAGTCACACGATTCCACATTGCTACAGCTCATCACTAAGCAACAGCCCTTGTCTGGCATTTGCATAGTATTTGCCTGGCAGTCAGTCACACAAAACAGTTGCAGGAGGGAACACACACTAGTGAATGCCAGAAACGCATAGCATTTATTTTTCAAAAGGAACCCCATGTGCGAGACCTATGGAAGCTGCCATATGTACTTCCTCTTAAACAATACCAGTTCCTGGCAGTGCAGCTGGTCTTTCTGGTCAGTAGGGTCAAAAGGCGGCCATACACTTATAGATTTGCAGCAGATTCTGCTAAATTTACGCATTGAACCAGTAACGCGTAAAAATGTATGTGTTAATGTTCCTGCACTAGTGGAAATGCGTAAAAATGTACGCAATGCGGCCCGCAAGCTGCCAGTGGGGGACTGGAGCAGCAGTGAGTGACTACGAGGGCACAGGATGGCTGCATGGGGCTGGTAGAAGCCCCAGGTAAGTGTAACTCAATTTTTTTTATTTTGCTTGAACCTTCCCTTTAAAGGTTATTATGTTGCACATTTTTTAGAGCAGAGAAGAAGTTCTGAGTTCAGGTCTGATTTAGGCTGTAGACACACTGTAGACAAATGTAGACATTTAGGCTGTAGACACACTAGGAGCGCTTTCTGACTTGCATTAGAACTGCGGTACAATCGACACGATCACGATTTTTTGAAAAATTGCGATTGTGGCAATTTTACTGCTCATACTGCGTCTACAGCCTTAAGGAGTTTCAACTTCTGAAGATCTGCTTGCAATAAAATAAAGGCAATAAAATGACATGTCTGTAGCAGCGACCAAGCACCATTTGTCCTGCTGTCTCTAGTGTGTTATGGGTGTGTCACTGGAGAATAGTTATTAAAACTGGTACTGTCACTTCTACAGAAAGACTATTTAAAGAACAACTGGAGTAAAGAGGATTTGAAAGCTGACATATTTGTTTACTTTTAAACAATACCAGTTGCCAGGCAGCCCTGCTTATCTGTTTGGCTGCAGTAGTGTCTGAATCACACCAGAAACAAGCAATAATGTCAGCAGGACAGCAAGGCAATCTGCATTACTTAAAAGGAAATGCAAAAGGCAGCCTCCATATCCTCACTTCAGTTGTCCTTTAACCTCCTTGGCGGTATGAAAAATACCGCCAGGAGGGAGCGCAGCAGTTTTTTTAAAATTTTTTTTTTTTTTTATCATGTAGCGAGCCGAGGGCTCGCTACATGATAGCCGCTGCTGAGCGGCATCCCCCCGCCCGCTTCGATCGCCTTCGGCGATCTCCGATCAGGAAATCCCGTTCATAGAACGGGATTTCCTGGAGGGCTTCCCCCGTCGCCATGGCGACGGGGCGGGATGACGTCACCGACGTCACTGACGTCGGGACGTCATTGGGAGTCCCGGGCCACCCCTCGGCGCTGCCTGGCACTGATTGGCCAGGCAGCGCTGGGGTCTGGGGGGGGGGGGGGGCCGCGCGCCGCTGCAGATAGCGGCGATCGTGAGCGGGCCGGCGGCGATCAGAGTGCTGGCGCAGCTAGCAAAGTGCTAGCTGCGTCCAGCAAAAAAAAAATTATGAAAATCGGCCCAGCAGGGCCTGAGCGGCAACCTCCGGCGGCTTACCCCGTGTCACACACGGGGTTACCGCCAAGGAGGTTAAAGGGATACCCGAAGTGACATGATGAGATAGACATGTATATGTACAGTGCCTAGCACACAAATAACTATGCTGTGTTCCTTTTTTTCTTTCTCTGCCTGAAAGAGTTAAATATCAGGTATGTAAGTGGCTGACTCAGTCCTGACTCAGACAGGAAGTGACTACAGTGTGACCCTCACTGATAAGAAATGCCCCTTTTTATCTCTTTCTTTCTTTCTCTCAGAAGGCATTTTCTGCTAGGAAAGGGTTTTATAGTTGGAATTTCTTATCAGTGAGGGTCACACTGTAATCACTTCCTGTCTGAGTCAGGACTGATGGCACAATTGTCGCCACAAACACGAACCGTCGCCAGTCCTAGCTGTCGCCAGGCAATTGACGTGGCCAATCGCCGGCAACAGCAGTCCCCGCAACAGGGACCTGGCGACGAGCTGTCGATGCTTTTTTTTTGGTCTCTTGTGACTTTTGTGTCTCATGTGTATGAGGCTTGAGTCAGCCACTTACAGGCCTGTTTCTAGGGCCGTGCGGGCGCCCTGGGCGCTGAAGGAGTGTGGGCGCTGTAATGGAGGGGGGAGTCAGCCGCGGGGAGGGCAGCCCGACCTCTCCCTCCCTTCCTCTGCGCGGGACGCCCTCCGTGCTCCCCCCTCCGAGTGTGACTGCAGGGAAGCGCTGTGTACAGAGCGCAACTCACCTCCCTGGTTCCAATCGCCGCCGGTCTCCTCTTCTGTCTTCTCCTCACAGCCTCTGATACACACCCTGTTCCGGCTAAACAGGAAGCAGCGTGTGTATCAGCGGCTATGAAGAGAAGAGTAGACCGGCTGCGATTGGAACCAGGGAGGTGAGTTGCGCACTGTACACAGCGCTTCCCTGCAGTCACACTCGGAGGGGGGGGGGGGGAGCACGGAGGGCGTCCCGCGGAGAGGAAGGGAGGGAGAGGTCGGGCTGCCCTACCCGCGGCCGACTACCCCCTCCATACCGGGGGGGCAGCTACCTAATCTAACCACACTGGGGGGCACCTACCTAATCTAACCTATACTGGAGGGCACCTACCCATCTAACCTGTATTGGGGGCACCTACCTACCTAGCCTATACTGGTGGCAACTATACTGGCTACCTATATTGGCGGCACCTACCTATCTAACCTAGGCTGGGGGCAACTATTCTGACTCCCTATATTAGAGGCACCCACCTAGCTAACCTGTACTGAGGGCACCTACCTATTTAACCTATACTGGGGACAACTATACCGGCTACCTATACTGGAGGCACCTACCTGGCTAACCTATACTGGGGCACCTATGCCTGGCTACCTATACTATGCCTGGCTACCTATACTGAGTGCAACTAGACCTGGCTAACCTATACTGTGGGCATGTATACCTGGCTCCGCAGGGGGGGGGGCGCAATTTTAACACCCTCGCCCTGGGTGCATTTTAGCCTAGAAACTGCCCTGGCCACTTACATACCTGATATTTAACTCTTTCAGACAGAGAAAGAAAAAAAAAAAAGGAACACAGCATAGTTATTTGTGTGCTAGGCACTGTACATACCCATGTCTATCTCATCATGTCCTTTAAAACACCTCCTTCAGCAAACTCATATCCCCCCAATATTATTTTTATGCAAGGACATCCAAATTTAACTATCCACCTGACTTGTCTCCCTGTATCCTGAATAAAGTTTTTCGTTGTCAGATATCTCATCATGAATAGCATTACAGGTACTTGAAAGTCAACCTGGATAAAACTGACCTTACACAAAGGAAGGGCCCTACAGCTCAATGGCCACTTTCCTTCACACATAGACCAATGACCCCACCTGCAGTGCTGTAAAAAGAGTGCAGGAGATTTGGGCGCAGCCAGCACCGCCATAGACCGTAATAGGAGTTACGGCTATAGTGGTGCTCAGTAAGTAATTTGGGCGCCGTCAAAACACAGAACAAAAATTACTACAAAAAACACTGTAATTCGGCCGCCAGCAATAGCAATTACATCTTTCCCCGCTATCCATGGCGTCCTGGATGGGAGTATAGTAATTAACGCGACTTGTGCAGGAGCAGGGTAAACAGTTTATCGGCTTTCCTCTGCGCCCAAATCTCCTGGCAGCTGAATTATAGGTACGCCCCCCACCTACAGCAAGAGCCCAGTTCCTACTAGCAATGGCGCTAGTCTACTTTAGGGACCCAGCAGGAAAGCTCATAGGAAACAGTTTTCTGATCACAGCACCCTATACAGTACGAAGTGTTGTGTGGGTTCAGTTTACTACAAGCTATCTGAAACCTAGCAGTTTGAGAGGGTGCTGACCACCCAATCACTTTACCTGAATTTCGCTATAAGAGCCCAGTGGGCTCAGGGGGGCTTCCTGTGTGTGGGGTTATCAGGCTCTGTGGGGTAGGGAGGGTCAGTGGGCTTAGGGGGCTTCCTGTGTGTGGGGTTATCAGGCTCCATCTCACAGAGAGGAGGAGCCCCAGAGTACATTGCCCTCACACACAGGAAGCACCCCTGAGCACACTGATGCCTCCCGATCTAACAAACAGAGCATGATGAACCTACACAAAGCAGAGACCCTAGAGTAGAGTGACCCACACACAGTAAGCCCCCGAGGCCACTGATCCCTCCCTACCCCACAGAGCCGGATAACTCCACACACAGGAAGCCCCCCTGAGGCCACTGATCCCTCCCTACCACAGAGCCTGATAACCCCACACACAGGAAGCCCCCGAGCCCACTGATCCCTCCCTACCTCACAGAGCCTGATAACCCCCCACACACACAGGAAGCCCCCTGATCCCTCCCTATATCACAGAGCCTGATAACCCCACACACAGGAAGCCCCCTAAGCCTACTGATCCCTCCCTACCCCACAGAGCCTGATAACCCCACACACAGGAAGCCCCCTAATCCCTCCCTATATCACATAGCCTGATAACCCCACACACAGGAAGCACCCCTGAGCCCACTGATCCCTCCCTACCTCACAGAGCCTGATAACCCCACACAGAGGAAGCCCCCAAGAGCTCACTGATCCCTCCCTATCCCACAGAACCTGATAACCCCACACACAGGAAGCCCCCAGATCCCTCCCTATCCCACAGAACCTGATAACCCCACACACAGGAAGCCCCCAGGAGCCCACTGATCCCTCCCTATCCCACAGAACCTGATAACCCCACGCACAGGAAGCCCCCAGGAGCCCACTGATCCCTCCCTACCCCACAGAGCCTGATAACCCCACACACAGGAAGCCCCCTAAGCCTACTGATCCCTCCCTACCTCACAGAGCCTGATAACCCCACACACAGGAAGCCCCCTGACCCTTCCCTATATCAGAGCCTGATAACCCCACACACAGGAAGCCCCCTAAGCCTACTGATCCCTCCCTATCCCACAGAACCTGATAACCCCACACACAGGAAGCCCCCCTGAGCCCACTGATCCCTCCCTACCCCACAGAGCCTGATAACCCCACACACAGGAAGCCCCCTGATCCCTCCCTATATCACAGAGCCTGATAACCCTACACACAGGAAGCCCC
Organism: Hyperolius riggenbachi; assembly: GCF_040937935.1. Taxonomy (NCBI): domain Eukaryota; kingdom Metazoa; phylum Chordata; class Amphibia; order Anura; family Hyperoliidae; genus Hyperolius; species Hyperolius riggenbachi. The sequence continues at coordinate 464,742,131 of NC_090649.1, read as the reverse complement.
CTAAGCCTACTGATCCCTCCCTATCCCACAGAACCTGATAACCCCACACACAGGAAGCACCCCTCCCTCTCCAGCAACTGCCCTCTCAGACATGAAGGATACAAAGTACACGGCGAGGAAGATGAGGGTGCAGCAGTCTATGAGCGAGAAGATAAAGAGCGGTGCCTCCATCCCGCCAGTCGCCGCCACCGCTCCCTCAGCAGCACCACGTGACCCGGAGGAACCTCTGTGCCAGCGCGTCACGTGACAGCCTCCTCCGGCAGCAGATGAGCGCGGGTGGGCGGGGTATACGTTGCCAAGGCTACGTGTACTCCCATGCACTGATTGGAGGAGTACCTCTGCCTGTCTTACCGAGAGCCGCCACACGGGGCGCACGCATAAATCACAGTTACATCAGAACCACGCAATTTATTGTAATATAATAATGAACGATAGAGATGCGAAGTTCGGATCTTTTCAATGATCCGGATGATTCGAATCGGATCATTGAAAAGATCCGGATCTTTGATCCGAATCTCGGATAATTTTACTAGGGAAGCATTCGGGGGTGAAATGACTAGCAGGACAGGACTTTCCTTGCGGTGGACAGAGAAGGGGAGGGGGGTGGACACAGAGAAGGGGAGAAGAAGATCATGGATAGAGGGCAGGGAGTGGACAGAGGAGGGACGAGCAGAGAGCAGAAATGTTTGTTTGCACACAATACCCACATGCTGCAATCATATGCTTTACATATATTTCATCTATATGTTCATCTGACTGTATACTTTGAATGCAAACGTCCCACAGTGAAAGGATGCATTCCCAGAAGTGAAGTGCAGCTGTTTAGAGCAGTGCAGGAGGATCATATTGCACAGCAATGCCCTGTGCCTGCCCTATCCTAGCCCAGCACGCTGCCTGCAAAGTTACTGAGCTGAGCCAAAAGTTTCCAATTTGTTCACTGTGCACAACTACGGAACAGACAGCCTATAACGAGCAGCACATTATAGCCAGTACGTGTGCTCTACACATATCTGGCAGTGGCACCGATGTCCCCTCTCTCATCTACCTGTCCCTGCAAGGCTGGCTCCCCTCCAACAGAGCGATCCATCTCTGCTCTGCTTCCAGGACCCCCGCTGCCCGCTGAGAGGGGGGCGTGTTGCTCCTGGCCCCGCCCCCTTTGCGATCCGAATCACTCATTTTGATGATTCGGATGATTCGACTCACAAAAGAGATTTGGATCAAAGATCCGAATCGTTCATCATCTGGACAACACTAGAACGAATGTCTTTCCTCTATTCATCAAGCACGTCCTCTCCAGTCACAGAAAAATAGATGCTACAATTCCCAAGTCCCCCCCCTATACATACAGCTACTTTACTGGAGGTGAGAACCAATCATTACTCTGCTGGGAGAGCTGTGTTTCAGGTGCTCCCGGCAGGGCCAGTTCAAGTAGCAATTGGGCCCTAGGGCAAAATTAGCCTGGGGGCCCCCCAACAGACGCCCCCGACCAAAAAGCGTCATTAGAGGCCCTTTGTTGCAGCCAAATTTGCCTCCTGGGCCCTTGAGCTGGCTGCTGACCCTCCCCCAATCACCTCCCACCTTATGCAATAGACAACCCTTCTCTCAGACCTGTTCTGTCACAGCACTGGCTCTGGAGGCAGGATTGCCTATGTTGTGTCTGATTGCACTGCCCTAAGAATTACGCTGCCGCACATGCGCAGTATCAAAATCGTGTAGAGTTACACACTCACATGATTTCTTCCATGGTGGTTTGGCACAGGCGCAGATGCAGTAGTTTTAAGCTGCCCCTGTAATGTCTGATTGTGCTGCCCAGACGCTCCCTTCAGGGGCAAATCCAGGATTTCCAAGGGGGGGGGGGTGGGGGGGGGGGATTCCTGAAAGCGGCGTGTGGGCGTGTCCAAAACATGGTGAGGGTGAAGCCAAATACTAGCAGTTTCTAGGCTAAACTGCACCCAGGGTGAGGGAGTAAAATGCGCCCCCAACGTGGAGACAGGTATAGGTGCCCGCAGTATAGGTAGCCAGCTATAGGTCCCCCCCCCAGTATAGGTAGCCCATATAGTTGCCCCCAGTATAGGTTAAATAGGTATATGCCCCCAGTATAGGTTAGATAGGTATATGTCCGCAGTATAGATTAGATAAGTATATACCCAGTATAGATTAGATAGGTATATGCCCCTAGTATAGATTAGATAGGTATATGCCCCCCAGTATAGATTAGATAGGTATACTTTGTACAGCGCCACGGAATATGTTGGCGCTTTATAAATCAATAATAATATGTCCCCCAATATAGATTAGATAAGTATATGCCCAGTATAAGTTAGATAGGTATATGCCCAGTATAGATTAGATAGGTAGGCGGGGAGAGAGGAGTTTCCACTTACCTGTCTTCATCCTGCACGCAGCTTCTATTTTCATCCTCTCCCGGCGCATCGGTAAGAGCTCCCCCTGTGATGACATGTGATGACGTCATCATAGGGGGCGCTGTTACCATAACGACAGACGCCGGCTGGGACAGGATGTAGATAGAAGCTGGCAGGATCGAGGAAGGTAAGTGTAAAGTCTTCTACCCGCAGCTTTGGTGCAGCAAGCGAGGCCCCCCGCAGCGTGAGGCCTCGATTGCCCCTGCTGCCGTCAGACCCTCGGACCCTCCGCCGTACACACATACAGCAGCCCCACTTCCGGTCTCGGTGCAGGGGTGGGTGTTCCAGACACCCGGAACACCCTCTTCCGTGCACCAGTGCCCTTGTACATTGAGTAGCACGCATGCTCAGTGTGAAGTTAATGATGCTGCTGGAGGTAAAATACTAAATATCTCGGCTCCCACACCTCTTACACTCCCCAAATTTTCAGGGTAGGGAGGGGATCCCCATAACAACCTCTATACTAAATTGCAGCCCCCGAGACCTGTTGGTTCAGGAGATAGATTGCAGAAACCTAACTCGGGAACCAGCGGGTCTCAGGGGCTACAATTCGGCACAGAGCTAGATCTGGGGGTTCCCTCCCTACCCTGAAAATTTGGGGAGTGTAAGAGGTGTGGGAGTGGAGATATTTAGTATTTTACCTCCAGCAGCAACATTCAATAGAAAATGTGGCCGCACAGTCTTCTACTGCGCATGTGGGGCAGCGCAAATCCACAGGCAGCGTAATCAGACATAACACCCGAGCTGCACAGGCTGGCTGAGGGTGCAGTGCTTCCTGTTCCACTGTTATTGGCTGGCTGCAGAGTGCTTCCTGTATCATGGGGGAGGTCACTGGTGACTGGAATGATGGATGCTTCACTGTGTTCCTCGCTGCTGGATAAATCCTACTTACTGGGCTGCAGCTTTTTAGAAAATTTGCTGGCAGCTTAGCGGGTTAAAGACATTGCATGCAACAATTTCCTCCTGGAAGAAGCTGTCCAGCCTGGCTGCGCTGGGGGTGCTAGAGAGCAGCCTGCCGCAGACTATGCTGTGCATCATTTCTATACTAAAATATGCTGCATAATGTATGTACTGTGCATGTCTGTCACTGTGGTGGTCTCACTGACAGTCACCATCTTACCCCCCCCCCCCCTCCCCCCCCCTGCCCCCCAGTCTGTCAAATAATTACTGACACATGGATACTATATCCTGCCTAATGTGAGCACTATGTGTACTGTGCATGTCTGTCCCTGTGGTGGTATTCCTGACTTTCACCATCATACACCCCCCCCCCCCCCCCCCCATCTATCCCAGCCTGTCATCAAACACAAATTATTTTGTCATCATACATCCTTACTAACACATCAGTCATCACTTGTTTGTCACCATATATGCCTATTGACACATGGAGACCCCCCTCCACCTCTGTCTGCCATTGTGCATTTAAACTGTCTGTACCTAGGTCTGTTATCCTTACTGACTCGTGCAGATCACCTGTACCGTTCTTTTGTCATGATACATGCTTACTGACTTATAGAAACCCTCTTTATTTCTATCTGTCATCATATGTCATTAATGCAACGTGAAGACCCCTTTATTTCTGTGTGTCTATGTACTTTTTAAATTACATGCAAAATCCCCCTCTACCCCTTTCTGTCACGATACATCTTTACTGACACATGAAGACCTCTGTATACCCCTATTTGTAATTTTTCATTCTTACTGTCACATGGACACCCCTCTGTACTTCTGTCACCATAGATCATCACTGACCAATTGCGATCTCACTATAGCAGTTTGTGATATTGTATTTCTTTAGTGACGTGAGAATCCCATGTCCCTGTTAGGACTGAAGTAACAATTGTACTCCTTGTTCTGAAGACTGTGGCTTTCACCTCACATTTAAGACAGCAATGCAATGCAATGCAGCTTTCAGTCACCTATCCTCCGGCGCTCTCTTCCTGTGTCCTGTCTTCATCCCCACCGGTGCACCTGTTCCCCCTGAGCTAACAGCATAGATGTGGCTATGTAACTGCCACTGGGGAACATGTAGCCAGCTGGGATGGATAGAGGACACACATGGTATCACACCAGTGGACAGGTGAGTGTAAGCTCCGCTGCCAACCAGAGATGCTCAACTATGAATTCGTGTGAAATCCGGATAGTTGCTATCCAGATTTCACCCAGTTACCTGTGCGGGCTGGGGGTCAAGCGTACCTATCTGATGTCTTCTTCGGTCCGTCCCTCAGCGCCTCCCACGATGTGGTCCATGCAGCAGTCACGTGATTACAAACACTTCCTCCTTCCGGGTTGCAGGAGGAAGTGTTTGTAGTCACGTGATGCGTGGACCGCATCGTGGGAGGCGCCGAGGGACGAATCGAAGAAGACGTCAGATAAATAAGCTTGTGCCCACTTTCCCCCCTCTTCCTACGCCCCCTCCTGTTCAGCACTGGGGCCCCCAGGAGGCGGGGTGGACGGGGCCCACCGATGGAAACATTGGCGGCTCAGTACGAGCCTGGGGTCACACACACACACGTGTATCAGCTGTCAGTCGTATTGCAAGGATCAGACAGTAACAGAGTCAGGGACAGGCCGAGTCAGAAACGTAAATCAGATGGCAGCGGTACAGAAGGACTAGACTAGAGCGAGGTCAGGAAACAAGCAAGAAGTCAGTACACAGATAAATATACAGTAAGATGTTACTTCAATAATATCAGGAGGAAATATATTAAAAGAATTACAAATATATAGAAAATAACAAAGACTGACTATCTGGAGTACATATATATTGTGCGTCTACACAATATAGTAATGTAGCTCAAAGTAGCTAACTAGACCAAGAACCAGCTAACTGATTAGTATCAAGGTCAGCAAGCACAGAATGCTCTTGGCTTTAAATACAAAACTCCTCAATCAGTAGCCACTCCCATTTTGGTGATGTCACTTATGACATCACCTGCTGTCATTCTAAATCCTCCTCCTGAGCCTATAAGGCTCACTAGAACTGCAACCTTTGTGTCGCCCGCGAGCCGGAAGACACCGCCGGAGGGAAGCCAGGGATGCCGCCAGAGGATTCCAGTGTGGCAGTCCCGCTGCTCGCCCGGACCACGCCGGAGTGGTCGCAGGACCTGTCGCTGGAAGGTAAGCTTGTCACAGTTAGATCCCTGTGCGCCAGAAGCTGTTCCGACTGCGCATAGATCAACATGTTGTCCAGATAAGGGATAATGGAGACCCCCTGAAGCCTTAGCACCCTCATCACCTCTGCCATAACCTTTGTGAAGATGCGAGGAGCCGAGGCTATCCCAAAGGGAAGAGCCTGGAACTGAAAATTATGGATGCTGGAACCCAACCTAACTGTAAATCTCAAACTTTTGAAGTGGCCCAAAGATAGGGATGTGCATATATGCGTCTAAGAATTATGGTAATAAAAATTCCCCTCCCTAAGGAAGTACAGTAGAAGGTAAAAAGGCGCCCAATGGATATAAAACACTTTAAAATCAATAAAATGCACAGAAATTTTGTGGGTCTATGCCCACTTCCTCCGGCCAAAGTGCCTTAACAGTCTATATGCCGCACTTGGGGCGCCCCAAGTGCGGCATATAGACTGGTAAGGCACTTTGGCCTGAGGAAGTGGGCATAGACCCATGAAACGCGTTGCCTGTGCTTATTATTCTATTAAACTTCCTTACCTAAAGTGAGTTTGTCATCTATGAGGTAAGCCACCTCAATCCTTTTCATTTTATTGATTTTAAAGTGTTTTATATCCATTGGGCGCCTCTTTACCTTCTAATGTAACTATTCCCCCCGCCCTCCCTGGAGGGGCGGCCTTGCGCACCCACCTAAGGAGCGCAGGTTTTTTTGCTAAGAGAGCGAGTCCAGGATCTCTGGGAAACCTGAGTGGAGTCAGGTTTTAAGACACTCCACGTGCCTAAAGTGGTCGGTTGCCCCCTTGTGCAACCCACCTTTGCGAGTACATTTCTATAGAAGTATTTTCCAATACTTAATACTCATGATATACTGCGCCAATTGGGCTCCCGCTTGTCTTTGTTTTTTCTTTCCAGTACTGTACCTCCCTGAAGAAGGGCTCTTGTACATCGCCTTATCTTTTGGGAGACACCCATGTCATTTCCTGTCAAAAAAAATTACTTGCTGGTTGAATACAAATAACTTTAAGTCAAAATTTACCAGGGGTATGAATAATTATGGGCAGCGCTATCTACACATACAAAATATGTATTTATATCTATATCTACATATACACAAACACAGTGTATACATACTTCCTACACACATATACAAACATGAGTTATGTAAATATATACACAAGCATGCATGTGTATGTGTGTCTAGTGTGTGTATGTGTATGTGTGTCTAGTGTGTGTATGTGTATGTGTGTCTAGTGTGTGTATGTGTATGTGTGTCTAGTGTGTGTATGTGTATGTGTATACTGAACCAAGAAAAAGTAGTTCCCTAAAAACCGCACCACTCACTCCAATAATGAACAATAATCAATCTTTATTCAGTACACAAAAGAGATAAAAACACTAAAAACAATAGATATTGGGGCACATGATAATGATAATAAATACACAAAATGATTCATATATATAACCACAATGCCTGTAAAGTACTTCCTCAACTATATATAAATATAGTTAAACATGTTGAAAACATGCCAATCAGATAATAGGTAAGAGGAAACAGTCAATACATCCCTCTGACAAGACATCAGCCTGATATGTGCAAAAAGAAGCAAATAAAGTGCATGGTGCAGGAATGAGGATGACAGATAATGTCAGCCATCCAAGAGGAAAAAGTGTGACAAGCGTGCAAATGGAAACAACAAACTGAAAAGTGCTGTGCACAAAAATATATAGTAGAAGAATGAGGCTGTCGCTTACCAAGGATGGAGTAACAGGCAAGGGAAACGGGGTGCCCCGAGAACGCCGTCGCGATTCGCTGCCTCCAATGCGCAGCTTCGACTGGGCTGTAGGACCTATGTTAGTAGCCGGCTATTTATTATTAGAGGACCTGTGTGGGCGGGGACAGGGAAAGCCCTATGCTTCAATGTTGTGTGCGCGGCCGCGCACAAGGAGAAACCGGAAGCCGCGTCAATAGACGCCGCCCCGCTTCCTCTGGCTGTCCTCAGGGATCATGGGAATTGTAGTGCCGGTTGGGTACAGAGCGTACAAGGGAAACAAAGTAAAGAAATAAATCGGGGATAGATTGCCCCATTAAAGAAAACCAGGGAAATCCCTCAGGTAAACAATAAAAAGAAGAAGAACCATGCCTGTAGTGGCCAATACAAATCAATAAGGCTGACAGTACAATTATTGCAAATAATAAAAAATATATATACATATATATATATATATATATACATACATACAACAGGTAAAGAACTTCCACAGCAAATAGACAATAATCAGATGCTGCCATCTAGTGGCCAGACTGAATAATACTGCAAGCCCAGTTAAAACAATACATCAATTTCACATAATGAGAAGCAGGAAGCTTTTTTTCTTCTCTTTTTTCTTTTTTCCAATTCGTCATAGAGGGGAAGGAATGTACTGAAGTTAGATCCGGATATCCAATATTAAGAGAGGCAAAAACGTCAAAACTCCAGAACTCCTACAATAGGACAACACATGTTAGTAGATATACTGCACCAACAGAAATGTAGTGAACCCCTCATCTAGCACAAACACTAAGGACTACCATATGAGGAAACCAGAATCCCCAAATCAGCAGAATAAATCACGCCAGATGCAGACGGACCAATGCATGATACATATGACTGGAACTACTCACAAATTCCAGACCATAAAACTATAACCTCAATGGGCAAAGCCAACCGGTCACCAGAAAACGGGGAGTGGAGGGGGAAAGGAAAAGGAAAAAATCAACACCATGGGTGTAGTAATAAAGACCAAGGGATCCACTCACCCAGGATCCCAGTGGTCAAATAAGATCTCAGTGTAAAAAAGATTTTAGTGTAGAAAACCCAAAAAGGAGAAATCCTCGTTGAGACCTACCGGTGATTTTGAGCCCAGATCGAAGATCCACTTTGTCTCATGTCTCAGTAATGACGTAACTATGTTGCCGCCCCTAGAAGACACAAACACACGTTTTAAGCCACATACAGTCCAACCAGTTGTCAGTCCCCCATGTGCTTTCAATGCGTGATCAGCCACCGAGGTCAGAGGTTTACCCTCTAAAAAGTCCCTCTCCGCCAAACGAATGGTTGAGAGGTGCTTCTGAATGCGTGTTTTTAATTTATTTTTGGTTTGACCCACGTAATACAAGTTACATGGGCACTTCAACAGGTATACAACTGCTTCTGTCTGGCAGTTAATGAATTCCTCAATGCGATGGGTCCTTAATGTTTTGGGGCTAACTACTTCCTTAGTAGGTCTCATCAATGGACAAATACTACACCGTCCACAGGGAAAACTTCCCTTGGTTTCTAGACGTGTATTAGATTGTTGTTGGAAATGACTCCTACAAAGACGATCCTTCAGTGTAGGCGCTTTCTTAGCTGTCAAGGCAGGTCTGTTTGTAATGAATTTCCCCAAAACTGGGTCAGTGTGTAGAATTGGCCAATGTTTAGCCAAAATATTTCTTAAATCATCCCACCTCGTAATATATGGGGTGCAAAGCCTTACCACAGAGCTGGTCCGTTTTTTCTTTCCATATAGGAGTTCTTCCCTTCTGGAGTGTTTGGCTCTCTGATACGCTTGTTTGACCGTTCGTTTGGGGTATGTGTGTATGTGTGTGTATGTGTGTATGTGTATGTGTATGTGTATGTGTGTATGTGTGTATGTGTGTATGTGTATGTGTATGTGTGTATGTGTATGTGTATGTGTGTCTAGTGTGTGGTGTGTGTGTCTAGTGTGTGGTGTGTGTGTCTAGTGTGTGGTGTGTGTGTCTAGTGTGTGGTGTGTGTGTCTAGTGTGTGGTGTGTGGTTGGTGTGTGGTTGGTGTGTGGTGTGTGGTGTGTGGTGTGTGGTGTGTATACCTCCCAACATTTCAATGTCCCAAAACGGGACAATTAGGCCACACCCCTGGCCACGCCCCCAACCCCTAGTCACGCCCACCCCAGAAAAAAAAAAGTTTTTAAAATAATTGTTATTAAATTACTCCCAAATGGGAGGGTGCCGGGGTGGTGGTGGTGAGGAGAAGGAGGAGGAGGAGGGGGGTGGCCAGGCAGAGAGAGGGGGGAAAAAAAGCCGATCGAGGCACCAGCCCGCCCGGTATGCAGCATGGATGGCTGCCGCCGCCGCCATCATTATCCTTCTCCCTCCTCCTAATATGTCCCCCAGTGTCCCCTTCCCCCCGCACAGTAATATGGGCAGCGGAGCGGGCAGTAAGTCTTACCACTGCCTCTCCGCTGCGTACCGGGATCTCCTCTGATCTTCTCGCTTCCTGTGACGTCACAGGAAGATCAGAGGAGATCCCGGTACGCAGCGGAGAGGCAGTGATAAGACTTACTGCCCGCTCCGCTGCCTATATTACTGTGCGGGGGGAAGGGGACACTGGGGGACATATTAGGAGGAGGGAGAAGGATAATGATGGTGGCGGCGGCCATCCATGCCGCATACCGGGCGGGCTGGTGCCTCGATCGATTTTTTTTCCCCCTCACTCCCCAGCGGCCGGGACCAGGGGGGGGGGGGCAGCGCGGGACAGCGGGACGGCCCCCCAAAATCGGGACCATCCCGCGGAAAACGGGGCGGTTGGGGGCCGTGTGTGTGTGTGTGTGTGATAGAGATAGAGATATAGTTGTTGTTTTTTTTTTGTTTTTTTTTTTAATAGGTTTTCATGAGCTGTATGCCAAAATCATCAATATTAAAACAATAAAAGGCTGGAACTACTTCAGTTGTGTGTATTTGAATGTAAAATATATGAAAGTCTAATGTTTATCAGTACATTACAGAAAAGAATTAAGTGTGTGTGTGTGTGTGTGTGTGTGCGTGCGTGCGTGCGTGCGTGCGTGCGTGCTTTATAAAATAATTTTACACATTTACATATATACAAACACATACATATACACAGTAGTGTACTAAAGTTCAGGGCAGGTGTGAAAAAAAATTCTGTCAAAGAATGGTTTTATAAACGCAAGTATTTATTTATATCATTCAACAAAAAATAAAAATGCAGTGAATGAACAGATGAAATCTTTATCAATATTTGGTGTGACCATACTTTGCAAGCAAAGAAGGATTGATGACATTTTGAAGGCACACAGTTTTTGAAGGAACTCGGCCGGTAGGTTGTTGCAGATATCTGGGAGAATTAACCACAGATTCTCTGTGGATGTCGGCTTCCTCACATCCTTCTGTCTCTTCATGTAATCCCAGACACGCTCCATGTGGAGATCAGGGCTTGATTCACTAACCGGCGCTAAGCCGGTTAGTGTGCCTTATCACTTAGTGGGCACAAACTACAGCGCTAACCTTATCTGGAGGTTAGTGCGCCTTAGCTGGAGGTTAGTGCACACTAAAAGATGCACAAAGCTACATTGCGTACCCGCTATCCTGTACATGATGCGACCTAAACCGCACATCAGTGCACCGTTAGCGCCGGTTAGTGAATCAAGGCCCAGGTCTCTGCAGGGGCCATACCTTCACTTCCAGGACCTCTTTATGCTGAAGATAGTTTTCAATCGCTTTGGCTGTATGTTTAGCGTCATTGTCCTGCTGCAGAATACATTTAGGTCCGATCATACGGCTCTCTGATGGATAATGAGAAAAGCATACACCCACATATAGGATTTTCACCTTCCGCAGTTACAGAACTATCACATGAAAAAGCCTCACTTGGCTTCTTGCCAAACTAGTGGTCAAAGCAACAACCAGTAAGGCCTCTATTCCAGGGGCAGTTGAACTGTGTGCTCGGGAAACGTTTGAGAGGCATCTCACTGCCCATCAACTGCTTGTGGAAATGAGGCCTCACAGTGCCAAAGTTTGGCAGGAAGAGTGGAGTGGGCATCAGCTTCAGCAAACCCAGCAGAAAGCACAGCAAGGCCCAACAGCCGATGAAAAGAGATCCCACCACAGGCAGCACATATATACAAGGGTGGAGGGAGGGGTTAGTCACTCCATCTTGTGTTCTATGAGTAAGGAGGTAGACAGAGCCAGTAAGCAGCTAGATGCGGCGGGGTTAATTACCTATAATGCCGCTCTCCGTCCAGCGTTTCAACGAGCTCACAAGTGTCCTAATGTACGCGTAGCCGGAAGGAGGAAGTGCTCCATAGCGAGGCTTGCAACGCGTCCATTAGGACACTTGTGAGCTCGTTGAAATGCTGGGCGGAGAGCAGCATTATGGGTAATTAACCCTGCCGAATCTAGCTGCAGCAATTAAAGCTCATTTGAACCATGAGTAACCACCGTGGTTACTCGTAATTAATCCGTGATGAACAGCCCTGTCCATAATTATGAAATTGGGTAAAAAAAAAAAAAATAAAAAAAAAAAAAAAAAATAGTGCCACCAACAGCATGCCCGGTTGAACATGCTGCAAGATGTCAGTCAGCAATGGTCACGTTAGAAACCTCTGGGCCCCGATGCGGAATCTGGATGTGGCCCCCCCCCTCCCGGCAACAACAGCCCCCCCCCCCCCTCGCAACACCCGAAGCACACACATATCCAAATCCCCATAACTGTGCATGGCATGGCTATATCAATTCCGCTTTCCAGCAGCATGGCTGCCACGTTCAATTTGCAAACGTACGCAGCACCCAGAGGAAATAGGAAAATTGGTAGCAAGATGCCAGTCTGAAGGAAAATAATCGTTATGTGCGCTGCATTCACCCGATAATAATTATTATGTGCGCAGCATTCACCAGAAAATAAACGCAATGTGGGGGCATTCACCAGAAAATAATTGCAATGTGGGGGCATTCACCAGAAAATAATCGTTATGTGGGGGCAATCACCAGAAAATAATCCTTATGTGGGGAGCAGTCACCAGAAAATAAACCTGTACAAATAAAAAAAAAAATTCACTCACTTGGCCGGCCAGCCTCTGAGGTGAGCTCCCCGACGTGCAGCCAGCCTCCCTCGTGCAGCTCCTCCAGCGACGATCCTGCAGCGGAGCAGCCAGTTTCTCCCTCACTGACAGGCAGAGTGCAGGGCTACAGCAAGATGGCGCCCGAAGCCCTGTACTGGAGACACAAATAGTCTCGTGCAGAGCTTCGGCAGCCATCTTGCCGTAGCCCTGCTCTGCCTCCGGGAGAAACTGGCTGCTCCGCTGCAGCATCCTACTCTGCCTCCGGGAGCCAGTGGGGATTTCAACACCTGGGGGGGTCCAGGCCCCCGGGCCCCTCACCCGCCTCTTTAGGAGGCGGGCCCGGTCGCCATGGCGACCCCGGGCCCTACGCCCATGGATATTGGGATGGGCAACAGACAACAGAAATCCCGGGTGCTGTTCCCCAGTGTGTAAATGTACCCCCTGCGTGTGCGCATTTATACATGACCTGTCCTATGTCGCCCACCACGCGGTGCCTATTAGTCTTCAGAATGCGCCGCTTTTCCATACATGCCGCCAGCACATAGCACACAATGCTTGTGTGACGTCACACACTGCATGCCGTGTGTCGGTGGTGTGTATAGAGGAGCAGCATATTCCGAAGATGGATGGAAATCGGCATGGTGGACGACACAGGACAGGTCATGTATAAATGCGCACACACAGGGGGTACATTTACACACTGAGGAACAGCTGCGGACGGATTCCTGAGAAACTTCATGCTGAAATCTGCCTATCATAGTTCAATGCATGGCAGTGTTATCAGCACAGATCTGCGTTTCATGAGATCTCACTTGCTCATCCCTTCCTCCTGAGACTCACCAGCGGAGTGGTTTTGGCATGGCTGTGATTTATTCTATGGTGTGTGAATTCTGGGAATGATTGCCGTCATGAGATACAAATAATTTATTCTAACATTCAAATTTCATGAAAATTATACAGCTTGAACCTGTACAAAATAAAAATTGACAGAATGTTATTCTGATTGGTCCAACTTCAAGCTGCATATAACATTTACAAGTCATTTAAATGTTAAGAGAAATTTGCATCTCATTGATCATCCCTAATTAACTCCACCCCTCCCCAAATGTTAACTCCTCCCCCTCCATGCCATGTACAAGCCCAAGACTCACATTGTGTATCCTGTACAAATATACCAATGGAAGGGAAGCTCCATTGCACATTACCTATGAAGCAGTTTAGAAGCATTTAACAGTATGCTTCAGTGCAACTGTAAATGTATCTGTCTGCCCTAGTGTGACTAGCCTTGAAGTAGGGGACACAATTGACTGTTTTATGTGCATTTTCTGCACATAAAAAAAACTGAGAACTAAGGCCTTTTTTCATCAGACAGTTGTACTTTGTATTCAGCAAGCAGTTATCAGGCAGCAGTGAGCAGTTAGGCAGTAGCAAGCAGTTGTGAGTTTGTGAGAGTAGGTTTTGCTGAGCGTTTCAATACTTTACATTGAAGCGCTAACGCTCCCAAAATGCTGCACGTCCAGCGTTTGCGTTTCTGGGAAACGCAAACACTCCTGTGGAAGTTGCCCCATCCATTAACACAGGGCAGTTTCTAGGCTAAATTGTACCTTGGGCGAGGGTGTAAAAATTGCGCCCCCTTCCCCCCACTCCTGTGGACTCGGGAACCCTTACTCTTTAGGAACAGAAACACAGCCACAGGTCACAAGTAGATCTGCCTACTTTCTAGTGACCAGCCGCTCATCCAGGAGGAAGCAGGAAAACACACAGGTGAGGAGAGCCCGGAAAGCCGACTCCTCCATGGGTGCCACGCACTTACAGCCTGCAGTACCGCTACAAGACATCAGGTGTCATCACGTGGTGGTGACGTGATGATGACTTGAAGTCTACACAAAAATATGAGCACTACCAGGATTGTGCATCCTTATGCACCTTTCTTATGCCCTGTAGCAATCAACCAAGAGCTAATTATATCAATGAAAAAAAATAGCCATCTAGGGCAAACCATAATTAACCAATAATAACCCATGAATCAGATTTCATATGCAAAAATAATCTTTATTTCTTTATTGCAACAAGCTGGATATATTAAAAACAATTAAAAACCAGGTAGAGACTCCCAGAGGCTGCCATTTATAATGGATAATTAACGACTATATATTAGTCAATGATGATAACATTTAGAATGAATCTTATAATAGTGGGTCCCTGCAGGTGCTACATATAATCAAGGCAACCCTTTAAAGTGCCAAAAGTGCCAGTAGTGAGGAAAGAAGTGACAAATGCCTACCACTAGTAAATATATACAAATAAAGTGCTAAACTAAAATGTGCGGGCGTGTGCATACACACATATGTGCCGTTTGGAGTCAATAATATCCAGTCTACATACAAAAAACCTTATTCCACTAATCAAACCTGTGCCACATGAATTGGAGTAAGTGTGCACATACCAGCCCCCACTCGTTCCAGCGACAGTCTGGCGTGTGTACAGTCTGCAGACTGATACGGCTGTTTCTGAGCGATCCACCCGCCAGATCGCTCAGAAACAGCCGTATCAGTCTGCCAACAGACTGTACACATGCCGGACTGTCTGCTGAAAACACGCCTAGCAGGAGGTGACGACGGACCCATCGTTTCCTGCAGTCCGGCGTGTGTACGGACCTTTAAACCTAGCGTTTTTGCACATTAACACCTGTACTATAATACTCTGATTGTTGTTTAGTTAGCTAGCTTGTATTTTGTTAGTATTTAGTTAGTGTGTGTGTGACGGTCTCTGCTGCAGCAGCTCTGCGAGTCTATGTCTGTGTCTGCTGTTTGTGCACACAGGCCAGGCCTGTGCTATTAGCCTTAACTACAGTATAGTTTAGGGAATAGGATTACTGTATTATTTGTAGTTATTTAGTACACCACACTAGACAGGCACCCTAGTGAGGGTAGACGTGTACTAGGCTGATTTGGCACTGTAATTCAGCAGCTCCCAAAGCATGAAGAGTAGAGATCAGCAGCACCCCGAAGATGTATTTAAGCTCTTTATTGCATAAAAGATAAAGCCCAGGGACAGCGACAGACGCTGTTTTGGAGATGAACTCCTTCCTCAAGCTGTATAGGCTCACACAAGAGAAATAACCACAAAAGCATTTATATACATTCTCAATAAGGTCACATGGACCAATCACATAACACCAGGATACATGTGAACACCAGTGTCCAATTATAGAACAAAGCATAATGAGAGGACCTGATGGAAGACAGATATTTAAATGAGTAGCCGTTGCAACAGCACAATTTAAAAAGTGTCAGACCCATATGGACCAATCAGCACTCGCCAGCCTAGGAGGACCTGATGGGGAACCACAGCTTAGTCGTATCGCTCCTCCCAATCTTCCAGAGGGCAATGGAAGATCCGAGCCGCCGGAAACAAAAACAGAACCTGAGCGTCATGACATCAGACGCTTCCATGCGTAAAACAGTCCAGATGATGCGTAAAAATGTATGCGGAAATCAGTGCGGAAAAATGCACGCGGAAAACCGATATGGAACTGTACATCTGCTCTCAAGTATGAGAACAAAACGCATAAACACGCAAACCGACGCGTACAGACGCAACAACATCATAATAAAATACTAATAAAAACAAAAACATTAAACAAAAAATAGAAAAAAGGCCGAAATGCTGTGGTATAGTAGAGCTGAGGGTCCAGGGTAAAAGACCTCAATATAATTCAGCATAGTACCAGATGTACAAAGTACTATAGCAATAAAGAGAATCATACATCAGAAAACAGCAACTCCCAGTGTACTAATAGTGTAACCCAGTAGGGGAAACACACACACCTGGACCCAGCAGTCAACATAGTATGAGTAACCGCACACATAAGCAGAGGCACAATATATACACAAATTCTATCCAATTTAAATGCAAAAGGATAAGTCATAATCACGGTTGAGTCCACCTCCTCCCAGGGTAACCAGTCTCCTGATCCAACCCGCCTTCCGCCTAAGTAATTATCTTTCCCTATCACCCTTAAAATGAGCAGGAACCCCATCTATAACCTGTACCCAGAGCTGTGGTATAGAGTGGCGGAATTGAGTAAAGTGGGACGAGAGATTGAGTCATATTCCCGGCCCTGATGTCAGGATTCCTAATATCGTTTTTCCGATTAATTGAACTGTGTATGATCAAATAAAAATAAACCTAATATTTTCCTTCCCTCAGGTACATAAGACAGACTTTTTGATGTATTATTATTATAGTTTAATATAGGTGTATTGATTAGTAAGATATATGATTGTCCTTTAATATTAAAGGGAACCAGAGACGCCGGACTTAGAAAATTAAAAAAAAGATTTCATACATACCTGGGGCTTCTTCCAGCCCCTTAAGCCTGGATCGCTCCCACGCCGCCCAATCTGCTTCCTGGATCCGCCGGTACCGGGTCCCGTCACTTCCGGCGGATGCGGCCAATTGTCCGCATCACAGGGGCTCCCAGCATACTCTTACGCGTGCGGCTGCGCAGTATGCAGCCACACGCGTAATGGTATGCTGGGAGCCCCGGTGATGCGGACAATTGGCCGCGTGCTGACGTCGACTGGCCGAAACTACGGGACCCGGAACTGGCTGATACAGGAAGCGGAGGACGGCGGCGTGGGAGCGATTCGTGCGTATGGGGCTGGAGGAAGGCCCAGGTATGTATAAAATCTTTTTCCTGGCATCTCTGGTTCCCTTTAAGAAGAAGTATACAACCTATTTTAATATAAAAATGTAATGAATCAGGCATTTCAAATTGAATCGTACAAAGAATCGTATCGTGTAGATGGGGCTTTAGACAGGTTATCCTTGTCTCCCAGTTTTGAGATATTGTAATATTTGATATTAAATTTATATTTTTACAAATTGGTTTACGTTTACATGTTTAAACCAGTACTGTGAGAAACCCACGAAAAACAGTTGGGCTTATGTTTGTATTTGAAGCTCCTCTTACTTTTTCAGGAACTTTACATTTTTGATTTTATATTTTCAATAACGATTTGTACAATCGTTGACAAAACGCCCGACACTGATAGCAGATTTATGCGAGGAGATACGTTCACGCAGACGCTGGGTGGTCTCTCCCACATGGGCATTTCAATGGATAAACTAGTAGTACTGTCTGTGTTAGCTTACTACTACAGATTACTGCATTTCTGCTGTGCTGCTGACTGAGTGTCAGTGTGTGTGAGATAGACAGTGTACACACTGTGTTCTACTCTGCTGTCCGTGCAGATTTATTAAAGTCCAACACCGATTTCAATAAAGTGCAAGTACCCCACATCCATCTGGCGACATCATCACACAAACTTGCACTATGTCTGCTGGCACTGGCAGCCGGGGCAGGGCAGCAAGGCCAAGAAGAGCGGGAATATTGCTGGCACCGTCACTGCCAGCAGTTCTGCTGTGCTAGTGTCCATTCCACCGCTAGCCACTGGCCGTGGACGCACTGGGCGCCCAGCTGTTAGGGGGAGTCACGCTGCAGAGGCGCAGCAGCGTGTAGCAGCCATTTTTCAGCTGGGTCGGCGCCGCAAATTGGAAAGACGCCGAGCCTGTGATGCAGCTGATGGCGGCTGAGCAGGCCACCACCAGCTCTACAACAGAGAGCTCCACCCCCGCCACCACTCCTGTTCAAAGGAGAAGCAGCAGCCACCCAGCAGTGCATGGGGACTCGTCGGCCATCACGTCGACCCCAGCGGGCACCCTACCCTCAGTCAGCATGCTCTTTACTCCAGGCACCGTGAGCGCAATCAGGGCTGTTACCAATGAGTTTGATGATGATATTCTGGGCGCAATGGGGTATGTGGAGGAGTCACAGATGGTGACGGTGATTGTTGGGGGGAGTCCATGCCTGATGTGTCAGCAGAAGAGGAGTTTGGGGGGGGGGGGGGGGGTCAGCAACATCCCAGCAGTTGTTTGAGGAGGGGGGGGGGGAGAATGATGCTGATAAAGAGGATGAGATGAATGACCAAGACTACCATCCACGGGAGGGGTATGTTAGCTCTGAATCTGAGGAGGAGGATGTGTCTGTGGGTCTGTCAAGAAGGATCAGCATGGCTGACATTGGCAGGAGCAGCAGGGGGAGTAGAATGCGGGACCCACAGCCTGCTGCATTATCTTTTACCGCTACCACCAGCCACACTACTCAACCCCAGGACCCAACCACTGCAGGGAAAATAAATAAATAAATAAAAAATAGAAAAGCAGCTCATTCAGGGCGTAAGGGCAAATTTTTATCCCCAATCTGGCAGTTCTTTGATCTGCCCTCAGTGGACAGCCAGTTTGTAACTTGCAACGTGTGCCAGATGAAGCTGAGCAGAGGTTGCAACCCCTCCAACTACGGCACCTCCAGCTTCAACCATCTGGCAAAAAAGCATTATGTTGAGCATGAGGAGTTAAAGAGGCTGAAGGAAGCTGGCACTGGCAGTGTTCCGGCAAAAAGCACCACCAGAACCCCCTTTGCCACTCCTGCCGACACTGAGGCCTGTTCAGGCAGCGAGTCCTCAGCGGTCTCCTCTGCTCCCTTCTCCTCATCCCGTGCAAGCAAAAACCGCCACCAGACCCTGCTGAGCGAGTCATTTGTTGTCAAGGCTCAGCCTCCTGGCAGCCGTCTCATCCGCCAGCTGAACGGCCTGCTTGCACGGGCCATGTTCTCCCAGCTCCTTCCATACTCCTTTGTGCAGGAGGGGAGTGACATGCGTGCACTCCTTCAGTGTGCATCGCCTAATTGACCTATCCCCAGCCGGCACTGCTTTTCCCGCACGGCCATCCCAGCACTGCATCGCTTCACGATGGCCAATGTGGAACGTGGCCTAGACCATGCGTTGGGGGAGCGGGTCCATGTGACCATGGACTCATGGTCAAGCCAGCTTGGGACAGGCCGCTACCTGTCCTCTACCACTCATTGGGTCAGTTTGGTGGAAGGGGATGAGGAGGGGACAGCAGCATAATCAAGCCAGTGGGTTGTGCCACCCCGCAGCAGGGTCAGGGGAAGTGCAGCAGGTTCCTTTGATCCGGTTCCACCCTCCGGCAAGCCTTCCACCGCCAAACACCCCCGCCTCAGCAGCAGTGTGAAGGCCCTCCACTGCCAAGCGCTGCTGGAGATGGTCAGCCTGGGGAAGCACAGACTGACGGCAGACCATGTCCTGGCCAAACTCCAAGAGCAGAAGAGGAGTTGGCTGACCCCCAGAGGCCTGAAAGTTGGAGAGGTGGTGTCCGACAATGGGGCCAACCTTGTTGCTGCAATCCACCGGGGAGACCTCACCCACATCCCCTGTCTGGCCCACGTCCTGAACCTGGTGGTGCAGAAATTTATGAGCATCTACCAGGGGATGGACCCCCTGTTGAAAGTGGCTAGGAAAACGGTGGGTCATTTCCGCCGCTTGGGTGGTGCCTCAGCATCCCTGGAAGCCATGCAGATGGAGCTGAACCTGCCCCGTCTCATCATAGACATTCCAACACAGTGGAATTCCACCCTGGCCATGTTGGATTGTCTGGTTAAACAGATGGCAGGCTGTCAACCAATACCTGGCCAAAGTCACCACAGTGTTCAGGACCGGCACCACCCACCTCCCAGACATCATCCTCAGTGCTGAGTGGGGCAAAATGGTGTGGTGTGCTTGGTGCTGGCACCCTTCCTGGAGGCTGTTATAATTTAAGTAGGCCTCAGTTACTTGGCCTGAGTTTTATGTAAAAGGCTTGTCCGCAGTGTATGCCTTTAAAATAAATAGAGGTTTTGTGATGCAGGCAGAGGCATCTCAGGGTCTGCGTGTAGCAGAGGATACACGCAGATACTGAGAACATGTTCCTAAAAGAAGGCCATCGGACTACTCTGACCTTAACCACAGGAACAGAAAACATTGGCCATATTTACTAAACATCCACGTTCCTGCATATGGGTCAAATGCCTCATTGATTATTAATCAAGTAGGTGTGTATGATGACACCACGAGTGGGTCCACCAATAATCTGGTCTAGGGGGTGGCGAAGATGATGTCATATTTAACTCTTTCCTAGTCGGTATTAAAGGCTGAGGGAGCTATGAGAGCTCACTTCTGCTTCTTCCTTCCGCACTAGCTCGCAAGGCCGACTGGGACCTCTAAGCATGTTCTTCCTTTCTGTAATCTGATATAATGTATGCTGTACATAGATAGTTTAGTGTAACGTAGTTAGGAAGAAGGTACCTGATAGACTTCAGCAGGGAGTCTCATCACGAGCTTGTAACGCAACATGAAGATTGGCATAGCTAGGATATGATGACTGTATCTATCTGTCTTTCTGTGACTTGAATAAATAACGTAAACATTGAAGAAGGCTGAGAAAGTCTATCTCCTGTTTGCTGTGTGGAGAGTCAAGTGATCTCACAGTCTGTGAGACGATGGTGTCGAAGCAAGGTGATAAGAACAGTTTATAACAGAGGCCACCAACATGGTCAGCCGGGACCGTGCACCACTGTGTGAGTGGGTGCCCCGGTGTGCATGCTGGACAAAGCCCTCTATGCTCTGCTGGAAGTGGAAGAGAAAGCCTTGATCCAGCAGGAGCAGAAGCCACCTGCACAGTCCACCTCTGTGCGGCAGGAGGAGGAGGTTGAGGACGTGGAGGAATTGGAGGTCCCTGACCTTGAGGATGAGGAGGCACAGCCGAGTGCAGCTGCCATGGTGTGCAGGTGGAGAGAGCAGGGGGAGGCTCAGGAATCAGAGGAGGAGGACCGCACTGGGTGAGATAATTATGTGTCAGCAGAGATGGCAGCCCTCTTCCCCATGGCAGCGCACATGCTGCAGTGCCTGCGCAGTGACCCAAGGGTGAAGCAGATGCGTGGTCGGGAGGACATCTTGATCACCCTGATGCTGGACCCACAGCTGAAGGGGAAGCTGCATCAGTTCTTGCCTGTAGGGGGGAGACCCTGTGCGTCAAATGAGGGACTTGCAGTGGTCCCTGGTTCAGCGCTTGGAGGAAGCCTTCCCCCATACTTCCTCCCCCTCTGCTGTCACAGTCCAGCCAGCAAAGCAGCAGGTGCCTACGTCCAGCAGCAGAAGCGCCAATCAAACCTGCTGTCTCTCACAAAGGCGCTGTACACCACGCCAGTACAGCTGCCGACTGAGGAGGTGCCTGCAGCAGCAGCATGTGGCTATCAAAGCCAGAACCAGCGCCTGACCCGGATGGTGGCAGACTACATGGGGTCCTACAGCGGGCTTGATAGCGACACCCCTGTAGACCCCTTGGATTACTGGGTCAAGCACCTGGATATTTGGAGTGAGCTGGCGCAGTATGCCCTGGAAATCCTTGCTTGCCCCCCTTCCAGCTTGCTGTCCGAGAGGTGCTTCAGTGCGGCCGGTGGCGTGGTCACCGAGAATCGCTCTCGTCTGTCCACCCAGTCTGTGGACAGACTTACATTTCTCAAAATAAATCAGGCTTGGGTGGTTGGTGAATTCCTGGGCCCTGTTGTTGGCGAGAGGGGGAAATGAAGTGGCTGGAAATCACTATGCCTGCCTTACCACCCTTTAACCACTACAACCTCCAGGCTCTGCCTTGAGTAATAAGCCTGGTTCAAAAATTTTTACAGCCGTGGTACCAACACACTAGGTGCCATGGTCTATCTAAGAACAATTGCTGTGTAATTTTTTTGGAGGTGTCTGGGCTGATAACTGTGCTGTCCGAGTTGTGGGGAGGCCCCAACTGCGGCAGTATGACCACTTCCTGGAACCTCTACTTTGTAATGTTTTGTAATGTTTTAACTGTGCTGTGGTACTAACACTAGGTGCCATGGTGGAATATCTATGCTGCCTGCCACATGTTACACTCCTCCTGTCTCCTGCTGCCTGTGCTGCTCCCACCGCCAGGGTGCATCTATATGACTACCTACTTCTCCTCATGCTGCTCCTGCCTGTGGTACTCACCACCACAAGGGTCCACACAAAACTATATCTTCTGCTGCCACTACCAGCTATTACGCCACTACAATAGCTGCATCTACCTACGCCTCCTGTTGCTGCTACTGCTGTTGCTGTCTGTGGTACAGTGGTACCCACCACCACCAGGGTCCACACAAAACTAGATCTTTTGCTGCCACTGCCAGTCTGCCACCAGCTATTATGCCAATACAATAGCCTGCCACCAGCTATTATGCCACTACAATAGCTGCATCTACCTACTCCTGCTGATCCTGTCTGTGGTACCCACCACACCACCAGGGTCCACACAGAACTATATCTTCTGCTGCCACTGCCAGTCTGCCACTGCCACCACAATAGCCTGCCACCAGCTATTACGCCACTACAATAGCTTTAATTTTTTTGAGATGTCTGAGCTGAAAACTGATGTCCCAGTTGTGCGGTTGGACTTTAGACACAATGTGGGCTGCACGACCGCTGTCTGGAACCAAGTCCTGATGTTAAATTTACCGACATTTTTTTTTTATTTTAAATCTCCACATAATTAGTGTTCCCCTTTAAAAAAAAAAAAAAAAAAAAAAAAACACGTTACATGCCTCATTTACCCTACAAAAGGTTTTGGAAGCAATTTAAAGGCCACTTCCGGTTTTCTATCCGGATATCCGAATCCGCCCAGATAATGCGTTCGGATGTATACGCCAGGGCCGGGCCGAGGCATAGGCTGGAGAGGCTCCAGCCTCAGGGCGCAGTGTAGGAGGGGCGCACAATTCATTCAGCTGTCATTCCTAATTGTGTTTGAAGCAGAAAGAAATAAGAAAAGGGGATACATGGCAGTGACTGCAAGCCAGATAACTAGTTATTAAGGTGTTGGGGAGGTTGTGGGCCCTGTGGCGCCTCTTAGTCTAATAGCAATCAGTGTGTAACGGCTGGGGAGGCAGGGATGGAGGGGCGCACTTTGGTGTCTCAGCCTTGGGTGCTGGAGGACCTTGTCCCGGCTCTGGTATACGCAGATACCGCAAAGTTCGGATTCTGATATCCGACCCGGATATCTGGAGCAATTCGGATTTTGATAAGGGGTATCCGAGCACCCGTGTATGACTGTCTACCCTTAGCCTTGTCTGTAACATAACTGCATGTTTTCATTGTTCATATCACTGCACTTGGAAAGAGATAAAAAGGGTCAATAGTTCATAGATTTTAGTTCTGGCACACTTCAATGAATGGGTCATTGAGCAAAAAAAAAAAAAAAAAAAACTTAAAAAGTAGATTTAAATATAAAATAAAACTGTGGAATATAAATAAAAATTCATATTTAGGAGAAGGAGGATGAATACAATTGTTTATTTCATTAGTTTATTTTCACCTCGGGTGTCCTTTAAAAACTAGAATAGATGAAAAACATTCCTGTAATTATAACACCAAAGGCCCATACACACGCTCAACAAAAGTCTTTTAAATGCACAATTATCAAACGACTTTTGCTGTTGAAACAAACCAAAAAGGTTGTTTGCTATTGTTCAAGCAACTGATAAGACCCAGCTCAAGTCAATGCAACAGTTGGATTGACTTGAGTTGGGTCTTATCAGTTGCTTGAACAATAGCAAACAATTTGTTTTATAATTGTGCATTTAAAAGACTTTTGTTAAGTGTGTGTATGGGGTAAGCCCATTTACAAATCAGGGCTGTGGAGTGGAGTACAAAAATCATCCAACTCAGACTCCTCAGTTTATAAAACTAGCGACTCCAACTTCGACTCCAGGTACCCAAAATTGCTCCGACTCCTCCTCCAACTCCACACCCCTATTACAAACGTTAGAATGAGACGTTACCTGATCCCATCTTATCGCTGCCCAGGTAGGAGCGGTTACTGCGTACGCTGGTGTATGACAGGACCAAATCACCATTACTGCTACACTCACTGCAAAGAGGAGAGATCCGACACCATGTGACACCAGGGGAATACAGAGATTTATGTACTGACTATACACTGAACACAAAAATACATTGTAGTGTTAGGATAGAATTACACCAGGCCCCGCCCCCACACAATATGAATACTATGGCTGCAGGCTAAATAAAGTGCTCAGGTCTGCTTCTAGAACTGTAGGGGACACAAAGTAAAGGTCATACAGAAAGCAAATAGGTGGTCTGGCACTATCAGCAGAAAGGAATCGATTCCTTCCACACACAGCGATTGTATCTCTCCTCCAAATTGAAAAGCAGCAGCCCCCCCCCCCCCCCACACACACACCTTCACCTCCAGCACAGGTAGCCGGGTGGCTGTCCCCCGTTTACCCTCCAGTACAAGTAGCTAGACGCCTGTTACCACCCTTCACCCACATGGCCCAGTTAACAGGCCTAAGAGGCGACTTGAGGTCATGCCATTTACTCTCTTAGCTCTGAACAGAAATAACACAACCTGTTTAGTGTCTAAACAATACCAGTTGCCTGGCGGACCTGCTGGTCTATTTATCTGCAGTAGAGTCTAAATCACAACAGAAACCACCATACAGCTAATCTTGTCAGATCTGACAATGTCAAAAAACACCTGATCTGCTGCAAGGCATGCATGCTCTGGGTCTATGGCTAAAAGCATTATCAGCAGAGACAGCCAGGCCACTGGTTTAGAAAAATAAATAAATATGGCAGCCATAATATACCACTTGCTTCAGGTTCCTTTTAACAAACATACCGGAGTTCACACACTTATCCAATTGCTCCAAAAGTTGAGGAAGCTCACTGGAAGTATTCACAACACATTTTTAGCCAATTTAAAAGCGGAGGCCTGGGGCCCCGACGCAGCGGACCGCGGGTCGGGTCCTGCAAGGGGCCCACAGGCCGGAGGCCTGGGGCCCCGACGCAGCGGACCGCGGGTCGGGTCCTGCAAGGGGCCCACAGGCCGGAGGCCTGGGGCCCCGACGCAGCGGACCGCGGGTCGGGTCCTGCAAGGGGCCCACAGGCCGGAGGCCTGGGGCCCCGACGCAGCGGACCGCGGGTCGGGTCCTGCAAGGGGCCCACAGGCCGGAGGCCTGGGGCCCCGACGCAGCGGACCGCGGGTCGGGTCCTGCAAGGGGCCCACAGGCCGGAGGCCTGGGGCCCCGACGCAGCGGACCGCGGGTCGGGTCCTGCAAGGGGCCCACAGGCCGGAGGCCTGGGGCCCCGACGCAGCGGACCGCGGGTCGGGTCCTGCAAGGGGCCCACAGGCCGGAGGCCTGGGGCCCCGACGCAGCGGACCGCGGGTCGGGTCCTGCAAGGGGCCCACAGGCCGGAGGCCTGGGGCCCCGACGCAGCGGACCGCGGGTCGGGTCCTGCAAGGGGCCCACAGGCCGGAGGCCTGGGGCCCCGACGCAGCGGACCGCGGGTCGGGTCCTGCAAGGGGCCCACAGGCCGGAGGCCTGGGGCCCCGACGCAGCGGACCGCGGGTCGGGTCCTGCAAGGGGCCCACAGGCCGGAGGCCTGGGGCCCCGACGCAGCGGACCGCGGGTCGGGTCCTGCAAGGGGCCCACAGGCCGGAGGCCTGGGGCCCCGACGCAGCGGACCGCGGGTCGGGTCCTGCAAGGGGCCCACAGGCCGGAGGCCTGGGGCCCCGACGCAGCGGACCGCGGGTCGGGTCCTGCAAGGGGCCCACAGGCCGGAGGCCTGGGGCCCCGACGCAGCGGACCGCGGGTCGGGTCCTGCAAGGGGCCCACAGGCCGGAGGCCTGGGGCCCCGACGCAGCGGACCGCGGGTCGGGTCCTGCAAGGGGCCCACAGGCCGGAGGCCTGGGGCCCCGACGCAGCGGACCGCGGGTCGGGTCCTGCAAGGGGCCCACAGGCCGGAGGCCTGGGGCCCCGACGCAGCGGACCG
Source organism: Hyperolius riggenbachi (assembly GCF_040937935.1). Lineage (NCBI taxonomy): Eukaryota > Metazoa > Chordata > Amphibia > Anura > Hyperoliidae > Hyperolius > Hyperolius riggenbachi. The sequence continues at coordinate 464,715,963 of NC_090649.1, read as the reverse complement.
CGGGTCGGGTCCTGCAAGGGGCCCACAGGCCGGAGGCCTGGGGCCCCGACGCAGCGGACCGCGGGTCGGGTCCTGCAAGGGGCCCACAGGCCGGAGGCCTGGGGCCCCGACGCAGCGGACCGCGGGTCGGGTCCTGCAAGGGGCCCACAGGCCGGAGGCCTGGGGCCCCGACGCAGCGGACCGCGGGTCGGGTCCTGCAAGGGGCCCACAGGCCGGAGGCCTGGGGCCCCGACGCAGCGGACCGCGGGTCGGGTCCTGCAAGGGGCCCACAGGCCGGAGGCCTGGGGCCCCGACGCAGCGGACCGCGGGTCGGGTCCTGCAAGGGGCCCACAGGCCGGAGGCCTGGGGCCCCGACGCAGCGGACCGCGGGTCGGGTCCTGCAAGGGGCCCACAGGCCGGAGGCCTGGGGCCCCGACGCAGCGGACCGCGGGTCGGGTCCTGCAAGGGGCCCACAGGCCGGAGGCCTGGGGCCCCGACGCAGCGGACCGCGGGTCGGGTCCTGCAAGGGGCCCACAGGCCGGAGGCCTGGGGCCCCGACGCAGCGGACCGCGGGTCGGGTCCTGCAAGGGGCCCACAGGCCGGAGGCCTGGGGCCCCGACGCAGCGGACCGCGGGTCGGGTCCTGCAAGGGGCCCACAGGCCGGAGGCCTGGGGCCCCGACGCAGCGGACCGCGGGTCGGGTCCTGCAAGGGGCCCACAGGCCGGAGGCCTGGGGCCCCGACGCAGCGGACCGCGGGTCGGGTCCTGCAAGGGGCCCACAGGCCGGAGGCCTGGGGCCCCGACGCAGCGGACCGCGGGTCGGGTCCTGCAAGGGGCCCACAGGCCGGAGGCCTGGGGCCCCGACGCAGCGGACCGCGGGTCGGGTCCTGCAAGGGGCCCACAGGCCGGAGGCCTGGGGCCCCGACGCAGCGGACCGCGGGTCGGGTCCTGCAAGGGGCCCACAGGCCGGAGGCCTGGGGCCCCGACGCAGCGGACCGCGGGTCGGGTCCTGCAAGGGGCCCACAGGCCGTCCTTGTAAAGAGAGTCAGATATAGGTCACAAAGGTTCTGTTCTGTTCTGTTCTGTTCTGTTCTGTTCTGTTCTGTTCTGTTCTGTTCTGTTCTGTTCTGTTCTGTTCTGTTCTGTTCTGTTCTGTTCTGTTCTGTTCTGTTCTGTTCTGTTCTGTTCTGTTCTGTTCTGTTCTGTTCTGTTCTGTTCTGTTCTGTTCTGTTCTGTTCTGTTCTGTTCTGTTCTGTTCTGTTCTGTTCTGTTCTGTTCTGTTCTGTTCTGTTCTGTTCTGTTCTGTTCTGTTCTGTTCTGTTCTGTTCTGTTCTGTTCTGTTCTGTTCTGTTCTGTTCTGTTCTGTTCTGTTCTGTTCTGTTCTGTTCTGTTCTGTTCTGTTCTGTTCTGTTCTGTTCTGTTCTGTTCTGTTCTGTTCTGTTCTGTTCTGTTCTGTTCTGTTCTGTTCTGTTCTGTTCTGTTCTGTTCTGTTCTGTTCTGTTCTGTTCTGTTCTGTTCTGTTCTGTTCTGTTCTGTTCTGTTCTGTTCTGTTCTGTTCTGTTCTGTTCTGTTCTGTTCTGTTCTGTTCTGTTCTGTTCTGTTCTGTTCTGTTCTGTTCTGTTCTGTTCTGTTCTGTTCTGTTCTGTTCTGTTCTGTTCTGTTCTGTTCTGTTCTGTTCTGTTCTGTTCTGTTCTGTTCTGTTCTGTTCTGTTCTGTTCTGTTCTGTTCTGTTCTGTTCTGTTCTGTTCTGTTCTGTTCTGTTCTGTTCTGTTCTGTTCTGTTCTGTTCTGTTCTGTTCTGTTCTGTTCTGTTCTGTTCTGTTCTGTTCTGTTCTGTTCTGTTCTGTTCTGTTCTGTTCTGTTCTGTTCTGTTCTGTTCTGTTCTGTTCTGTTCTGTTCTGTTCTGTTCTGTTCTGTTCTGTTCTGTTCTGTTCTGTTCTGTTCTGTTCTGTTCTGTTCTGTTCTGTTCTGTTCTGTTCTGTTCTGTTCTGTTCTGTTCTGTTCTGTTCTGTTCTGTTCTGTTCTGTTCTGTTCTGTTCTGTTCTGTTCTGTTCTGTTCTGTTCTGTTCTGTTCTGTTCTGTTCTGTTCTGTTCTGTTCTGTTCTGTTCTGTTCTGTTCTGTTCTGTTCTGTTCTGTTCTGTTCTGTTCTGTTCTGTTCTGTTCTGTTCTGTTCTGTTCTGTTCTGTTCTGTTCTGTTCTGTTCTGTTCTGTTCTGTTCTGTTCTGTTCTGTTCTGTTCTGTTCTGTTCTGTTCTGTTCTGTTCTGTTCTGTTCTGTTCTGTTCTGTTCTGTTCTGTTCTGTTCTGTTCTGTTCTGTTCTGTTCTGTTCTGTTCTGTTCTGTTCTGTTCTGTTCTGTTCTGTTCTGTTCTGTTCTGTTCTGTTCTGTTCTGTTCTGTTCTGTTCTGTTCTGTTCTGTTCTGTTCTGTTCTGTTCTGTTCTGTTCTGTTCTGTTCTGTTCTTCAAACCTGGTGGAACAGACCCTACTCCAAAAATAAACTATTGCTTAGCTGAGCTACAGGCATGGATGAATGATAACTGGTTGGAACGGAATGCTGACAAAACTGGAGGTTCTTCTTGTCCAAAGCCAGTGCTCACCATCAAAACAGCTCTATCCTAAAGCAACACCAATCAGGATTGGGAATTCAGACAATCAGCTCCAACCTTGTGCGCAGCATTGGTGTACTAATCAATGGGGAATTGAGTTCCATAAACCAAATTTCATCTGTAGTTAAATCTTCCTACTTTCAGCTGAAGAACATTGCAAAGATTAAACATCTGATTCCCCCAGAGGATCTTCAAACCCTAGTCCACGCCTTCACCACATCACGGCTGGACTACTGCAATGCCCTTTATGCTGGCCTCCCCAATAAGGACCTGTGTCGCCTGCAATTAGTGCAGAATGCTGCTGCCAGATTGCTAACAAACCAGCCTCACCACTGTCACATTACACCGATCCTTCGCTCACTGCACTGGCTACCAGTAGAATGGAGAATACTTTTCAAGATTGGACTGCTGACTTTCAAATCCCTGCACAATCTGAGCCCTGGATACATGAAGGACTTGCTGAAGCTGCACCACACCTCTCACAACCTCAGATCAGCAAGTTCTATAAACTTGATGTGTGTGGAACTCCGCTCACAACCCCCAGCTGCCGACAGTGCAGGAAACCGGGCTGCTCTGACCCAAAGTCCAATGCTGTAGAAAGTGAGTTCCGCACGATGTCGGTAGAATCAAACGGCTTTATTGAATCATCACATAAGGGCTAAAAACCATCACCACATGCTGACATGTTTCGGACGTTGCACGTCCTTAATCATAGCATAGGTGCAGGTGAGCAAAGGTGATCCTTAAAAGGAGTGGGACCACACCCAACACCACCTACTCAAGGCTCCACCTTCACAAAAAATGTATCATAAAAGATTGGGCAGTATCCCAAACAATGTGATCAGCATAAAAACATACAGGAAGTATAAAATCCTAAGGATTAGATACGTTGCAAGATTACGCAGCAATAAATACAAACAATATTGTATATAGCTAACACATGGTTCAAGGCAAGACAAAACAAGGACAAAAGCACAAAAGCAGAAACACAAGGACAATATATGTGTGTCTCTCAGGTGACTGAGTGTAAGTCCCATCTGGCATTAAGGCCTCTCGGTGAGCGTGTCCCTAGCTGGAAAATCCAATATGCTTCGAGTGAGAAGACGTTTATAGGCGTCCCCTCCTCTCAAAGGTCTTTGGACACGCTCTATACCTTGGAATGAAAATGAGGACATGTCACCTGAGTGGACCGACCTAAAATGCTTAGCCACCAGGGCCGTAACTAGGCCCCACCCTGCAGATTTTCAGAGCGGGCCCCCCCCCCGGGGCCCGCTCGCGGCCGTTTTGTGGGTGCTGGAGGGGTGGCATGAGGGGAAAGCCTTGCCCACAGTCGGCGGGGAGAGGGGTAGTTCCCCCCTCTCCCTCACCTCGGGGCTCTCCCCTCTGCGCTCCCCTCCAGCTCGTAAGTGTGTGGGGCTGTGGTGGGCAGCGGGCAGATACATACCTGCTTCCGTGCGTTCCATCGGAGACTTCTCCCTCTAGCGGCTGACGTCACTTCCGGAAGTGACGTCAGCCGCTAGAGGGAGAAGTCTCCGATGGAACGCACGGAAGCAGGTATGTATCTGCCCGCCGCTGCCCGCTGCCCACCACAGCCCCACACACTTACGAGCTGGAGGGGAGCGCAGAGGGGAGAGCCCCGAGGTGAGGGAGAGGGGGGAACTACCCCTCTCCCCGCCGACTGTGGGCAAGGCTTTCCCCTCATGCTGCCACCCCTCCAGCACCCACAAAACGGCCCCGAGCGGGCCCCAGGGGGGGGCCGGGCCCCCCCGCGGGCACAGGGGCTGCAGGGCCTATTCCTACGCCCCTGTTAGCCACATTAGATATTTCTACAGTAAGCCAGCCAGCTCCTCTATAGTGTTCACTTATCCGTTGTCTGAGGTGTCGGGTAGTACACCCCACATATTGTACCTGACATAAGGAACATAAAAATAAGATAGACAACGGACTTCGTGTGACAATTGATGTATTGTCTAATGGGAAAACCTTTTCCGTTAGAGAGGGAGATGATAGATCGAGTGGTATTATGAACACTGCAATAATTACAAGTAGAAAAATTGCATCTGTATGAACCTTGGGTAGTTAACCAGCACGGTCGTTGTGTGCCGGTGGTAAACAAGCTAGGGGACAAAATGCTCCCCAATGTGGGGGCCTTTCTGCTGGCAAAACTGACTCCTTGTTTGAGAATGACATTAAGGGTGTCATCAGCCTGCAATACTGGCAGGCATCTTTTGATAATTTGTATAACCTGTCTGTACTCTTGACTGTACGTGGTCACGAATACTGTGTCCATAAACTTGGTCACTACCAGTGTGCACCTCAAAAAAATCTGGAGATAGAGCCTTCTGTCATGCTGCCCCTACTCTTTGGAACTCCCTGCCACACCCAGTAAAAACAGCACCATCCCTGGAGCTATTCAAATACAGACTGAAAAGCCACCTTTTTAACCTGGCATTTCCAGACTTATAAGATTCTTCCTCTGTACCACGATGGTCTGAGCCATGGTTATGCGCTTTGAGTCCTACCGGGGAGAAAAGCGCTTTACAAAAGTTATTTGTTGTTAAAATAATGCAGTGAACAGACAAGAAATCTTGAACAATATTTGGGGTGACCACCCTTCGCCTTCAAAACAGCATCAATTATTTTAGGTACACTTGCAGTTTTTGAAGGAGCTCACCAGGTAGGTTGTTCCAATCATCAATAGAGAATTAACCTCAGATCTTCTGTAGATGTGAAGTTGTAGGCTTCCTCACCTGTCTCCATGTAATCCCAGACACACTCCATGTGGAGATCAGGTCTCTGTGGAGGCCAAACCATCACTTCCAAAGACTTCTTTATGCTAAACATGGTTCCTAATCACTTTGGCTGTATTTGTGGGGTTATTTTCCTGCTGCAGAATAAATATGGGGCCAATCATACGCCTCTCTCTAATAAATAAGAACAGCATACAGTATACCCACATATGATTTTCACCTTAGTTTCATAAATCTCACACATGGAAAAAAAAAGGTTCATTTGGCATCTTATTAAACGGGTGGTCAAAGTGACAGCCAGTAACCGTGCCAAATTTTGCCAGGAAGAGTGAAGTGGGCGTCATGTTGAACAAACCCAACAGCCAATGAAAAGAGATCCCACCACAGGCAAATATACACAGCAGTGGAGAGAGGGATTAGTCAATCCATCTTGTGTTCTACAGTGGGATGCCAAAGTTTGGGCAACCTTGTTAATCCTCATGATTTTCCTGTATAAATCGTTGGTTGTTACAATAAAAAAAAGTCAGTTAAATATATCATATAGGAGAGACAGTGATATTTGATAAGTGAAATTAAATTTATTGGATTTACAGAACATGTGCAATAATTGTTTAAACAAAATTAGGCAGGTGCATAATTTTGGGCACCACAAAAAAAAAAAAAAAAAAAAAAAAAGTATTCAATATTTAGTAGATCCTCCTTTTGCAGACATTAAAGCCTCTAAACGCTTCCTGTAACTTCCAATGAGAGTCTGGATTCTGGTTGAAGGTATTTTGAACCATTCCCCTTTACAAAACAGCTCTAGTTCATTCAGGTTTGATGGCTTCTGAGCATGGACAGCTCTCTAACTCACACCTAGAGATGAGCGTAATGACCTAATTACGATTTCGCGTAATTACGATTATGGCCGTAAGTACATAATCGTAATGAAGGATTTCGCGAAATTTCGCGTAAGCGTAATTTTCGCATTACAATGGTTATTTGTTCATGCCGTAATTTTGCATTAAACACTACCGTAATTTCGCGTTAAACCGTAACGCTCCGTATAATATAAAAAAGCCGCCGACTTTAAGGGTTAATAGCAAAGCCCCCTTAAATGGTAAGAGCCTCAAATTTGGAGAATATATTAAGGAGATCAGGAGGAATAAGGAAATTTTTTTTTTTCAAAAAGACCTTATAGTTTTTGAGAAAATCGATGTTAAAGTATCAAAGTAAAAATGTATACATTTAAAAACCCGCCGACTTTAACGGTTAATAGCAAAGCCTGCTTAAAGTTTAGGAACACCAAATTCCTAGGGTATATTAAGGGGATCAGTGGGAATAAGAGGAAAACATTTTTTTACAAAAAGACCTTATAGTTTTTGAGAAAATCGATTTTTACGTTTCTAGGGCAAAAATGTCTTTTAAATGCGGAAAATGTCAGTTTTTTTTTGCACAGGTAACAATAGTGTATTATTTTCATAGATTCCCCCAAGTGGGAAGAGTTTTACTTACTTCGTTCTGAGTGTGGGAAATATAAAAAAAAAAACGACGTGGGGTCCCCACTCCCAGACCTCTTTAACCCCTTGTCCCCCATGCAGGCTGGGATAGCCAGAATGCGGAGCACCGGCCGCGTGGGGCTCCGCACCCTGACTATACCAGCCCGCATGGTCCATGGATTGGGGGGCTCGGAAGGGGAGGGGCAGCCAAGCTTTTCCCTCCCCCTCCGAGCCCTTGTCCAATCCAAGGACAAGGGGCTCTTCTCCACCTCCGATGGGCAGTGGAGGTGGAGGCCGCGATTTCCTGGGTGTGGGGGGGGGGGGGGGTTCATGGTGGAATCTGGGAGTCCCCTTTAAAAAGGGGTCCCCCAGATGCCCACCCCCCCTCCCAGGAGAAATGAGTATAGAGGTACTTGTACCCCTTACCCATTTCCTTTAAGAGTTAAAAGTAAATAAACACACAAACACATAGAAAAAGTATTTTAATTGAACAAAAAACATAACCACGAAAAAAGTCCTTTAATATTCTATATTAACCATTAATACTTACCTGTCCCTTTAAATAAATGATCCCACGCAATATCCTCGGAAATGTTCTATCAGTTACAATGTAACAAAGTTATTACAATGTAACAACTTTGTTACATTGTAACTACGCCGCACCCGACGCCACTCAGCCGCCGCATACGCGTCCGTGCAGGACGCTAAGTCCCCGCAGCTCCCGCTGTCCACCCCGCCCACATCTGTCGCCCACATGTCACCCACATGTGGGAGAGGCGGTGAGGGCAGCGGAGCCGGCGGGGACTTCGCGTCCTGCACGGACCCGACAGAGCTCTGAGCTATATAGCTCAGAGCTCTCTTAAGCATCTTTGTATTTGGGCTCCAAGGAGCCCCATTGGTCCTTAGCAGACCAATGGGGTTCCTTCAAATCAGAAGGAACCCCATTGGTCTGCTAAGGACCAATGGGGCTCCTTGGAGCCCAAATACAAAGATGCTTTTGAGAGCTCTGAGCTATAGCTCAGAACTCTGTCGGGTCCTGCAGCACAGACGCGGCGGAGGTGAGTGACGTCGGGTGCGGCGTAGTTACAATGCAACAAAGTTGTTACATTGTAATAACTTTGTTACATTGTAACTGATAGAACATTTCCGAGGATATTGCGTGGGATCATTTATTTAAAGGGACAGGTAAGTATTAATGGTTAATATAGAATATTAAAGGACTTTTTTCGTGGTTATGTTTTTTGTTCAATTAAAATACTTTTTCTATGTGTTTGTGTGTTTATTTACTTTTAACTCTTAAAGGAAATGGGTAAAGGGTACAAGTACCTCTATACTCATTTCTCCTGGGAGGGGGGGGGGTGGGCATCTGGGGGACCCCTTTTTAAAGGAGACTCCCAGATTCCACCATGAACCCCCCACCCAGGAAATCGCGGCCTCCACCGCCCATCGGAGGTGGAGAAGAGCCCCTTGTCCTTGGATTGGACAAGGGCTCGGAGGGGGAGGGGAAAGCTTGGCTGCCCCTCCCCTTCCGAGACCCCCCAATCCATGGACCATGCGGGCTGGTGTGGTCAGGGTGCGGAGCCCCACGCGGCCGGTGCTCCGCATTCTGGCTATCCCAGCCTGCATGGGGGACAAGGGGTTAAAGAGGTCTGGGAGGGGGGACCCCACGTCTTTTTTTTTTTTATATTTCCCACACTCAGAACGAAGTAAGTAAAACTCTTCCCACTTGGGGGAATCTATGAAAATAATACACTATTGTTACCTGTGCAAAAAAAAAAAAAAAAAAAACTGACATTTTCCGCATTTAAAAGACATTTTTGCCCTTGAAACTTAAAAATCGATTTTCTCAAAAACTATAAGGTCTTTTTGAAAAATATTTTTTTCCTCTTATTCCTCCTGATCTCCTTAATATATTCTCCAAATTTGAGGCTCTTAGCATTTAAGGGGGCTTTGCTATTAACCCTTAAAGTCGGCGGCTTTTTTATATTATACGGAGCGTTACGGTTTAACGCGAAATTACGGTAGCGTTTAATGCGAAATTACGGCATGAACGAAACGCGAAATTTCGCATTGAAAATTACGCTTACGGTATTTTCAATTACGATTTTAATGGCAATTTCGCTACACTAATTTCGCATCGTAATCGCAAATTTCGCATGCGTAATTATAGTAATGCGAAATTACGAAAATTTCAGCTCAACTCTACTCACACCACAGATTTTCAATTATATTCAGGTCTAGGGACTGAGGTGGCCAATCCAGAATGTTGTACGTGTTCCTCTGCATGAATGCCTGTTTAGGGTCCTAATCTTGTTGAAAGATCCAGCCTTGGCGCAGCTGCAGTTTTGTCACCGATTTCTGGACATTGGTGTCCAGAATCTGCTGATACTAGTGGAATCTATGAGTCTCAACTTGACAAGATTTCCAGTCCCTGCACTGGCCACACAGCATGATTGAACCACCAAAATATTTTACTGTAGGTAGCTGATGTTTTTCTTGGAATGCTGTGTTCTTTTTCCTCCATGCATAATACCCCTTGTTATGCCCAAATAACTCATCAGTCCACAGCACCTTATTCCAAAATGAAGCTGGCTTGTCCAAATGTGCTTTATCAGATCTCAAGTGGCTCTGTTTGTGCTGTGGGCTTCCTCTGCATCACTCTCGCATTACAGCATTTCCTTGTGTAAGGCCCCGTTCACACTGCACGCGTTTCCAGTCGCAATTTGGAAACGCGTGCAGGTGGCCGACACGCACGACAGACATTGCATAGAGTGCAATGTCTGATGTTCACACTGCATGCGTTCCGGACCTGTGCGGTCCGGGAACGCATGCTGCACGCATTTTTTGTAAAAAACGCGTGGCTGTCCCATTCACTTTCAGTGAATGGGATCAGCCACGCAACGCAAAGAGACGCACATGACGTGCGTTCCTGTGCGTTGTGTTCTGAACAGAATGCGCCTGCGTTCTGTGATGTGAACAGGGCCTAAAGTGTGCCGAATGGTTGAACGATGCATATCATCTCCATCTGCAGCAAGATTATGTTGCAGGTCTTTGGTGCTGGTCTGTGGGTTGACTGACTATTCTCACCATTCGTTGCTTCTGTCTGAGATTTTCCTTGGTCTGCCAATTCGAGCCTTAACTTTTCTCAATAAGTTCCTAACTGTGGAAACAGACAGCTGGAATCTCTGAGACAGCTTGCTGTATACTTCCCCTAAACCATGATGGGGAACAATCATTGTCTTCAGGTCATTTGACAGTTGTTTTGAGACCCCCATGTTTCTATTCTTCAGAGAAAGTTTATTTTTAATTTTTATTTTATTTTATTTATTTATTTTTTTTAAAGAGGGAAACTTACAGTTACCCCCTAAATTCTCTTTCTCATAATTGGATTCACCTGTGTATGTAGGTCAGGGGTTACTGAGCTTACCAAGCCAATTTGAGTTCCAATAATTAGTTCTAAATGTTTTGGAATCAATAAAATGACAACAGTGCCCAAATGTATGCACCTGCCTAATTTTAAACAATTATTGCACGCTTTCTGTAAATGCAATACACTTAATTTTGCTTCTCAAATATCACTGTGTGTCTCCTATATGATATATTTAACTGACATTTTTTATCGTAACAACCAACGATTTGTACAGGAAAAGCATGACGATTAACAAGCTTGCCCAAATTTTTGCATTCCACTGTATGCGAGTGGAGGTAGACAGAGCCAGTCAGAGAACTGTATTGTGTCAGGGAGAGATTACAACATAGTAAAGGTGCCCATACATTACACGACTTGGCAACTATCAACCATCCAGTTCCAGAATTATCAAATCAGAAAAACATTAAAAAAAAAGTGCCGCCAACTGCATGCCCAATTGAACATGCTGCAAGATGCCAGGCTGAAATGGTCAATGGGGTGCACGGCAGTAACAGCGAGTGATATTGGGACAAGCAACGAACAACAAAACCAATGGCGCTATCCCCCAGTGTACATTTATATAAGAGCTGTGCTGTGTCACCCACCACACGGTGCCAGTCTTCAGAATACACAGCTTTTCCATTCATGCCATCACACACCACATGCCATGCACCGGTGGCATGTATGGAAGAGCAGCACATCCCGAGGATGGAAGGGCACCGCGTGGTGGGACAGGACATGTATAAATGCACACACAGGGGGTACATTTATACAATGGGGAACCACAGTGTAGAGATTTTATGCTGAATTTGATTGGGAATCCGCCTGCGATGTATGGGCAGTCAACAGATCTCTCACTAAGATTCAATCAGAGAGATTTGTTTCTTGGTGGAATCTGCTCATCACTAAATGTCTGGCTACAGTGTTCTCACCACAGATTTGTGTTTCATGAGATCTAGTTTGTCAATCTCACTTGCTCACCCCGACCTCCCAAGACTCACCAGCAGTGTTGTTTTGGCCCCGCTGTGATTTTATCTATGGTGTGTGAACTCTGGGGAGGATTACCGGAATGTGATGCAAATCATTTCTTTAAACATTCAAATTTCATGAAAATGATACAACTTGAACCTGTACCACAAAACTTGACAGTCCGGCTGCATTTCCACTTATGCGAATTTCGCATGCGGGTCTATGCGAATTCGCATGGATGACGATGTATGCGAATTTAACCATGGCAGTGCTGGTGTGATTTTCCATTGTTTCTATGCAAATTCGCATGAAAATTCGTATACCCAAACCACATGCAAATTTCCTATTAAATACATTGTATGCGGTATGCGAATTCTGATGGCTCTGCCATGCAAATTTTTTCTGCACAGAAAAACGCAAAGGAATCCTGACAGGTGAAAACAGTCCCATTCACTTGTATTGCTATTCGAATTCGCATGCGAAAACCGCATGCGAATTCGCAATAGTGGAAATGGGCCCTTATTCTCATTGGTCCAAATTCAAGCTGCATATAAAATTTACAGGACATTTGACTGTTAAGAGAAATTTGCATCTCATTGATCATCCCCAGTTAACTCCACCCTTACCTTACCCTTTAACCACCCTGGCGTTCTGATAAGATCGCCAGGGAGGCTGCGGGAGGGTTTTTTTTAAATTAAAAAAAAACTATTTCATGCAGCCAACTGAAAGTTGGCTGCATGAAAGCCCACTAGAGGGCGCTCCGGAGGCGTTCTTCCGATCGCCTCCGGCGCCCAGAATAAACAAGGAAGGCCGCAATGAGCGGCCTTCCTTGTTTTGCTTACACCGTCGCCATAGCGACGAGCGGAGTGACGTCATGGACGTCAGCCGACGTCCTGACGTCAGACGCATCCGATCCAGCCCTTAGCGCTGGCCGGAACTTTTTGTTCCGGCTGCGCAGGGCTCAGGCGGCTGGGGGGACCCTCTTTCGCCGCTGCTCGCGGCGAATCGCCGCAGAGCGGCGGCGATCGGGCAGCACACGCGGCTGGCAAAGTGCCGGCTGCGTGTGCTGCACTTTATTTGGGGCAAATCGGCCCAGCAGGGCCTGAGCGGCAGGCTCCGGCGGTACTGGACGAGCTGAGCTCGTCCAGACCGCCCAGCTGGTTAAAGGATACCTGAAGTGACATGATGAGATAGACATATTTGTGTGCTAGGCACTGTACATACACAACTATGCTGTGTTCTTTTTTTTCCTTTCTCTGCCTGAAAGAGTTAAATATCAGGTATGTAAGTGGCTGACTCAGACAGGGAGCGACTACAGTGTGACCCTCACTGATAATTCCCACTTTTTACATATTTCTTGCTCTCAGAAGCCATTTTCTTCTAGGAAAGTGTTTTATAGCTGGACTTTCTTATCAGTGAGGGTTACAGTGTAGTCACTTCTGAATCTTGTCTGAGTCAGGACTGAGTCAGCCACTTACATACCTGATATTTGACTCTTTTAGGCAGAAGGGAAAAAAAACAAAAAACAAAACAAAAACAAAAGGAATCACAGCATAATTATTTGTGTGCAAGGCACCGGACATACCTTTGTCTATCTCATCATCTCACATGTCACTTCAGGTATCCTTTAACGACTGCCTAACGCCGATAGGCGTCAGCAGGTCGAAGTGGTGTTACCATGGAAACCGTTCCATGTCAGTTCACGGAGGGTGTCTCCATGAACAGCCTGCGAGCCTACGATCGCAGGCTAAATGTAAACACGCGGGGAAGAAATCCCTGCTGTTTACATCATACGGCGCTGCTGCGCAGCAGTGCCGTAAAGGAGATCAGCGATCCCCAGCCTCTGATTGGCCGGGGGAATCACCAGCATCTGATAGGCTGAAGCCTATCCCAGGCAGCGCAGGACGGATATCCGTCTTGCACAGCTTACAGTGTAAGGGAGAGGGAGGGAAGGGCAGAGAGGGCGGAAATCGCTGCGGAGGGGGGCTTTGAGGAGCCCCCCCGCAAATCACAGATAGCCGGTGGCGATCTGACACCCCCAGCAGGACATCCCCCTAGTGGGGAAAAAAAGGGGGGGGGGAATGAAGTCTGATTGCCATGCTACAAACCAGATCTGTGCTGTGGGTTGGAGAGCCCACGCAGCACGGATCAGGAAAAAAAAAAAAAAAGAGCCTGGTCCTTAAGTGGTTAAAGGGCAACTGAAGTATGAAGGCTATGGGGGCTGCCATATGCATTTCATTTTATACAATACCAGTTGCCTGGCTGTCCTGCTGACCCTCTGCCTCTAATACTTTTAACCATAGACTCTGAACAAGCATGCAGCAGATTAGAGGTTTCTGACATTGTCAGATCTGACAAGATTAACTGCATGCTTGTTCCTGGTGTTATTCAGACACCACTGCAGCCATATAGATCAGCAGGGCTACCAAGCAACTGGTATTGGCCTCCATATCCTTCTTACTTCAGTTGCCCTTTAAGACTCGCATGGTGTATCCAGTGAAAACCAGGGTTGTGGAGTTGGAGTATTTTTGGGTGTGTGGAGGCGTAATTGGGAAGATGCCCAGACTCCTAATGAAATTAAACTGTAATTAAAATAGAAAATATGATAAAATGTTCTATCTGATGATGATGATAACACACACACACACACACACACACACACACACACACACACACACACACACACACACACACACACACACACACACACACACACACACACACACACACACACACACACACACACACACACACACCTTACCTGCCAAATCCCCTTGCAAAATCCACGACCAACTTGTTCGTAGATTTTGCTGCTGTTGAGGGACTCCGTGAGGTAAGGGAGGTAAGGGACCCCCGTTTAGCCGCAGGACAGCGGCGTTTTAGTAGGGGCACACATGCCCCTGCTGAATATAAGCTCTGAAGTGAGATTTATTCTCGCTTCAGAGTCTCTTTAAAATGGATATATTACTAATTTTAAAATGTTACTATGAAGGAAAATGAACCAGGATAGAAAGGACCAGTGTGGTTTGAATTATAAAACAACATATGTTTCTTATGAAATCTTTATGGTATGCATGACTAGAGGCATGGTGAGGGTGTGGCCAGGGGTGTGGCTTAAGTGTCCCTGTTTCTCATCTCAAAAGGTTGGGAGGCATGCCTTAGGCCACATACACACATCAGACCATAGTCTTTTGAAAATGAAAGATCACAGACCAATCTTACCACCCTTCATGTAGTATGAGAGCCATACTCTACACAGTCTTTTCTATGGAGCTGAACTCCCCATCAGACAGAAATCTTTGCAAGATGCTGCACACACAGATGCTGTACACATTCAAAAGATCAGTATCTGCAAAAGATCTGCTCCTGCCAAAAAGCCATTCCTGCAAATTGAAATGATAGTCTATGAGATCTGCAGATCATACACACATGATTTAACTGACATTCATCTGCAGATCAGATCCACCAGGATGGATTTTCAGATCTGCAGATGATTGTCTGATCTGCAGATGAATGTCAGTTAAACAAGGTGTGTATGATGATCTGCAGATCTCATAGACTATGAATGCAATTTGCAGGAACAGATCTTTTGCAGATAATGATCTTTTGTGTCTGTACAGCATCTGTGTGTGCAGCATCTTGCAAAGATCTCTGTCTGATGGGGAGTTCAGCTCCATAGAAAAGACTGTGTAGGTATGGCTCTCATACTACATGAAGGGTGGTAAGATTGGTCTGTGATCTTTCATTTTCCAAAGACTATAGTCTGATGTGTGTATGAGCCTTAAGTGTTGGTAGTTAATGGACTAATTTCATTTTACATACTTTCAATCAACAAGATTGTAATATGCAAATTAGAAGAGTCGAAGTGTCAGAGAAATCCAAACTGAGGAGTTGGAGTCTGTGGATTTTTGTACCGACTCCACAGCCCTGGTAAAAAGAAAAAAAAAAAAAAAAAACAACCAACCACCAATTGAGGGAAAGCTCCATTGCACATTACATGCGGTGTGACATTCAATTCGATGCAGTTAAAAGTATGCTTCAGTGCAACTGTAAGGGCAGGTTCACATTGGAGCGCATCCGCTCCGGTGCTGCCGCTCCGTTAGCGGAGAGGGAACGCAAGGTCCCGACATGTCGGGAACGTCCACTCCGATGAGAGGAACGCAGGGAACGGAACAGGAGCGGACCGGAGCAATGTGAACTTTCCCATTGGGAATAAAAACAAGGACACCAAGAGCCCCAATAGTGTAATATGTACTGGTAAATGGTTACTACATAGAGTAAATATTAATACTCACAAACCAGGGTTACCATTAGGCTACTTGCACACCAAGACGTTGCGTTAGGTGCCACGTTAAGGTCGCATAACGTGCACCTAACACAACGTATGGTGCTGCAAGAAAGGACGGTAGAGTGATCCACGTTAGGCGGCTCTATCCCTATAAGGTCTCCCAGAGTGACGCTGATTGGCCGGCGGGACCATGTGATGCGGAGCGAGACACTCCGCATCACGTGGTCCCGCCGGCCAATCAGCGGCCGCCAGTGCAGTGAATATTAAGTAGCCATGTGCGCGGCTACTGTAGCTGGCTCTCCCCGCCTCCTCTCTGCCCCCCCCCACTGAGCATGTGCAAACAGTCTAACGCGGCTATAGCCGCTCTAACGCCGTAGCATGCTGCACTTTCCCGACAACGTGCAGCGTTACATGTAACGCAACGTGGGCTGTGTGAACAGCCCACTTGTGTTACATTGCTGTGCGTTGGTGGAGCGTTACAGGCGCACTAACGTGCACCTGTAACGTCCCTGTGTGTAAGCAGCCTTAGGCAACCACTGTAAAGGCAGGTGGGGAGATTTTCCTGACCCCACTCAGGAATAAAAAGTCGCTCTCTGTAGATGAGAAAAGGGGATCAACCTTCCACCCAGGGTGGACTCAATATTATGCAGGAGAACAGAGGCATCAAAAGGATAAAAGGAAGCTAAATGAGCTTAAAAAACAAATTATTGGTAAATAGAGGAGGTAGTGGTGGACTTGTCTCCTCCAAGTAGACACACAACGACTGTAGTAAAGACAGTCAATATATTTTATTTATGAACTCCAAATATGCAACTCTTTCGCAGGTTTGATCCCGCTTCATCAGGCAATAACAACGGAGCAATAGCTGTAAACAGAGATAATTGGCTCATAACCCATGTGTAGTCATACAGCCATTAAAAAAATTGTATAAAAATAAAATATATGTAAAAACGTATAACTATAAATAAATATCAAACATTAGCGGTGAAATAGGGATTGGGATAAAGACAGTGGAAAAGGTAATTGTGAGCAGTGATGAGCAAAACTGTTAATATTCTTTTCGCATAAAATCTTACAAAAATAATGTTTAATTCAAATTTCAAGTGAACAATTTTGGGAAAAATTACCGTAAACTTGCGCGTTTTTTTTGCGTACATTGCACATTTCCACGGGAAAAACAAAAAAAAAACACACACACACACACCGATCTTTTGGGCTAGAATAAAAATTGTTTTACACGTTTTGCGCTAAAATATAGTTTTATATGTTTTCACAATAAAATATTGATCTCGTGTATTTTTGCGCTAAAAGCAAAGAATGTAAAAATCCAAGATAAACCTTGAATCAAAAACCGAATTCTCAATGCAAAAATTCACAAGCAATGGAAAAAAAATGAAGGCATCATAAGGAAAGAAAGCTGGGACTTACCATATGTGGTCAGTAGAAGAGCCAGGCACCTCTGTGAGGACTCACTTCCAGGAGTGCTCATTTATACTACTTTGGGGGTTGATTGACCAATCACAGTGCTTGGTAAATGTGCTGAGTCATTCTGCACATGTGCAGATGCAACTAGCAGTTGCTGGTGCCATTTTGGAATAGGGCAAGAGTAAGGGCAAGTTCATTTTAGTGATGCTGTGCCATCTAGTGGTGGATTGTGATATATGCATATACTTGATTGTTTAAAAAAAAAATCATAGCAGAGCGTAACAATTACATATTACCTAAACAGATAAAATAAGTACCTGCAAGACAGGTTAAAATGATGTGATACATGTAGAATAATAAGATAATCAAAGAATATTAATAACACATACTATAAAATATATAAAAAAAATCTAAAAAAATGATATAAAAAACAAAACAAAACATATTGTTGTCTATCTATGCATAGGTTTTCACAGTTTTGTGGCAATGTATTAATTGTTCATAATTTACAGTAAAAATATAAAACTGTAAAATCATAACATCAGAAATTAAAAACTTAAAAGAGAGGACTAGATAAAAGTGTGAACGGAACAGTATTGCTTAGAAAATTAATCGATTTTTTTCTAGGACCTCGTTTAATACTTCTGGAGCGAGTGTCCTAAGAGTCTGGATCCAGTACATGTCTAGTTTTTTGAGTTTCTCAAATGCCGCTGGTTCTGATTCGTTAATGGTGTCTATTAAGGTGATGGAAAATTGGGTAAGCATTGCTGCCGCTCATCGGAGCGTAACGTAACTCAATGTGAACCGAGCCTAAATGTATGTCACAATGCCTTAGTGTGAGTAGCCTTAAGGTAGGGGACACAACTGTTTTCATGCATGTTTTCTGAATGAGTTCTGAGGAACTTGTTAATCAATGGCTAGTACACAATGCGCTTTTTGCGCGCGTAGAGAGAAAAAAAGAACTTTTTTTCCTGCATACAAACACACATGGCATGCAGAAAAACATGCTCAGAAAACTGAAAGACAAGTGTGTCCCTTTCCTTAAAGTGTACCAGAGACTAACAAATAGAACAAATCTATACTTACCCTGGGCTTCCCCCAGCCCCATACTCACGTGCTACAATTGTCGCCCGTGAGTATGCGCCGTCGTACGGGCGCGCACCCCGAACTGTCGCTGATGTCGCCAGGCGATTGAAAGTTTCAATCGCCTGGCGACAGTCGCCGCCGCAACTCCGTCGCAACTGTCGCTAGTCCGCGTGAGTACGCGGACTAGCGACAGCAACCTCCATTGAGGTATACGGAGCTTCCGGCGGGGGGAGGAGGAATGTCGGCACGCTCACGTGTGCTGGCGACAGGCCACTTTTGCAGCCCGTGAGTTCGGGCCATAACTGTAGCTCTTTAGAAATGTTGCTGGCAGCTTCCGAGTTAAGGACATGTGATGCAATGATTCCCTCAGGGAAGGAGGCGTCCAGTCTGGCTCCGCTGCCTGTACATCACTTCAGCAATATAGACCACATAAGGAGAGCACTATGTGTACTGTGCATGTCTGTCACTGTGGTGGTCTTACTGACATTCTCCATCATACTCCCCATCTCTCCCAGCCTGTCATCAAACACAGTTTCTGAGATATGGAGACACCTCTGTACCCCTGTCTGATGTACATCATTGCTGACAGTCCTTGTGTACCTCTGTCATCTTATACTCTGGCTGGCACATGTAGACCCCTCTATCTTTTTTATCATACAGCCTTACTAACACATCAGTCACATCACAGTAACCCTAATTTGCCAGATGTAGCCACCCCAGTGCCCCTAATGTGCCAGCGGCAGCCACCCCAGTGCCCCTAATGTGCCAGCAGCAGCCACCCCAGTGCCCCTAATGTGCCAACAGCAGCCACCCCAGTGCCCCTAATGTGCCAGCAGCAGCCACCCCAGTGCCCCTAATGTGCCAGCAGCAGCCACCCCAGTGCCCCTAATGTGCCAGCATCAGCCACCCCAGTGCCCCTAATGTGCCAGCAGCAGCCACCCCAGTGCCCCTTATGTGCCAGCAGCAGCCACCCCAGTGCCCCTAATGTGCCAGCAGCAGCCACCCCAGTGCCCCTAATGTGCCAGCATCAGCCACCCCAGTGCCCCTAATGTGCCAGCAGCAGCCACCCCAGTGCCCCTAATGTGCCAGCAGCAGCCACCCCAGTGCCCCTAATGTGCCAGCAGCAGCCACCCCAGTGCCCCTAATGTGCCCGCAGCAGCCACCACTGTGCCCCTAATGTGCCAGCATCCGCCACCCCAGTGCCCCTAATGTGCCAGCATCAGCCACCCCAGTGCCCCTAATGTGCCAGCAGCAGCCACCCCAGTGCCCCTAATGTGCCAGCAGCCACCCCAGTGCCCCTAATGTGCCAGCATCAGCCACCCCAGTGCCCCTAATGTGCCAGCAGCAGCCACCCCAGTGCCCCTAATGTGCTAGCAGCAGCCACCCCAGTGCCCCTAATGTGCCAGCATCAGCCACCCCAGTGCCCCTAATTTGCCAGCATCAGCCATCCCAGTGCCCCTAATGTGCCAGCAGCACCCCAGTGCCCCTAATGTGCCAGCATCAGCCACCCCAGTGCACCTAATGTGCTAGCAGCAGCCACCCCAGTGCCCCTAATGTGCCAGCATCAGCCACCCCAGTGCCCCTAATGTGCCAGCATCAGCCACCCCAGTGCCCCTAATGTGACAGCAGCCACCCCAGTGCCCCTAATGTGCCAACAGCAGCCACCCCAGTGCCCCTAATGTGCCAGCAGCAGCCACCCCAGTGCCCCTAATGTGCCAGCAGCAGCCACCACTGTGTCACTATGCCAGCATCAGCCACCCCAGTGCCCCTAATGTGCCAGCATCAGCCACCCCAGTGCCACTAATGTGCCAGCATCAGCCACCCCAGTGCCCCTAATGTGCCAGCATCAGCCACCCCAGTGCCCTTAATGTGCCAGCATCAGCCACCCCAGTGCCCCTAATGTGCCAGCATCAGCCACCCCAGTGCCACTAATGTGCCCCTAATGTGCCAGCAGCAGCCACCCCAGTGCCCCTAATGTGCCAGCAGCAACCACCCCAGTGCCCCTAATGTGCCAGCATCAGCCACCCCAGTGCCCCTAATGTGCCAGCATCAGCCACCCCAGTGCCCCTTATGTGCCAGCATCAGCCACCCCAGTGCCCCTAATGTGCCAGCAGCAGCCACCCCAGTGCCCCTAATGTGCCAGCATCAGCCACCCCAGTGCCCCTAATGTGCCAGCAGCAGCCACCCCAGTGCCCCTAATGTGCCAGCATCAGCCACCACTGTGTCACTACTATGCCAGCATCAGCCACCCCAGTGCCCCTAATGTGCCAGCAGCAACCACCCCAGTGCCCCTAATGTGCCAGCATCAGCCACCACTGTGTCACTACTATGCCAGCATCAGCCACCCCAGTGCCCCTTATGTGCCAGCATCAGCCACCCCAGTGCCCCTAATGTGCCAGCATCAGCCACCACTGTGTCACTACTATGCCAGCATCAGCCACCCCAGTGCCCCTTATGTGCCAGCATCAGCCACCCCAGTGCCCCTAATGTGCCAGCATCAGCCACCCCAGTGCCCCTAATGTGCCAGCATCAGCCACCCCAGTGCACCTAATGTGCCAGCATCAGCCACCCCAGTGCCCCTAATGTGCCAGCGGCAGCCACCCCAGTGCCCCTAATGTGCCAGCATTAGCCACCCCAGTGCCCCTAATGTGCCAGCAGCAGCCACCCCAGTGCCCCTAATGGGCCAGCGGCAGCCACCCCGGTGCCCCTAATGTGCCAGCATCAGCCACCACTGTGTCACTACTATGCCAGCAAATCCTGCGGCTGACCCAAGAGACGTGAACGCCAGCCTGAATGCGTGCTGCTTGACAGCAGTGCGTGACATTGTTGTAACTGCCATAGACAGGGACAGCTATCCCTTGCAGCACAGAAATCTGTGTGTGTGTGTTTGTGTCTAGCAGATTTGTTCGCACACAACTGCTAGTGGTGTCTGAGTCTTGCAAAGTGTGGTTGAGAATGACAGCCTTGTTTTATCTCAAATAGGGCTGCTCCTCCTCTGGATTTGGTCAGGGCCTGTCTCTGCAGGTGTGCTGTGGGGGTAGGCTACTGGAAATCCCCATCTAATAAGGAGCTTATTATAGAGCATGGGTCAGTTTTCTGTGAGCTGCAATACACTGCAGAGCTCCCCCAGCCAAACACAAAGCTGCTTCTGTACAACAGTCACTGGGACTACATGGCAGAGATCACTTTTATGCTGTAATAGAGGAATTTCATATTTCTGCCTTTCCCACCCTTGTGTTTGTTCCGTACAGGTGGATCCAGTAACAGAACCTCACCGGAGAAATATACAGGTCCTCTTAATTCCCAGGATAGTACACAGGAAGATCACACCATCCCCCACCCTCGTCAGGTAGATGGAACTGAGGCTGTAAACATAACATTGACTCCATATGGAATGACCTCACTTCATCAGTGCTTGCATTGTAACAGTGTTATTTTCTGTGTTTAGGCTGAAGGAGTGACAAATGTGAAGCTGGAGGATGGAGATGAAGAGACACATGTGAAGGAGGGGCCGCAGTCTGCAGAGGAGAGTGACATGATGGGGACCAGTGACTCAGGGATGCCACTTCCAGGCGAACAAGCAGCTTTGCCCATTGCCATATGTAACAATGTGCTTACACCCAGGGCCATTTCCCACCTATTTGGTGCCCCAGACAAGACCATGTGCACCATCTCTCCGGCCTTCACATTGGCTTCAAATCACTCAGAGCTGTTTGGTAAAAAATAATAGTTTGGTAAAGTAGCGCATTAGGTACAGTACAGACCAAAAGTTTGGACACACCTTCTCATTCAAAGAGTTTTCTTTATTTTCATGACTATGAACATTGTAGATTCACACTGAAGGCATCCAAACTATGGGCCTGATTCACAAAGCGATGATAACTCAGTTATCACGCCTAAAAGACTTTAGCACTAACCTTTGCACCGCTGAGTTTGCAGCGCTTTGTGCTCTTTATCGGGCGCAAAGTCCCGCGTGCAATCGCGCAATTCCATGCGCAGCGCCCATAGGGTTTAATGGGCGCATCGTGCGCACCGCGGCCATCGCGCGCAAAACTTTGCACGCGGGAGTTTCGCGCGAGTTTCTTTTTATCACACCTAAACTGAGTTTAGGCGTGATAAAGGGCTTTTCACTGGCGTGCAAACAGTTTGCACCGCTTTGTGAATCAGGCCCAATGAGTTAACACATGTGGAAGTATAGTACATAACCAAAAAGTGTGAAACAGCTGAAAATATGTCATATTCTAGGTTCTGCAAAGTAGCCACCTTTTGCTTTGATTACTGCTTTGCACACTCTTGGCATTCTCTTGATGAGCTGCAAGAGGTAGTCACCTGAAATGGTTTTCACTTCACAGGTGTATTGGATTCATATAGCACCAACATATTACACAGTGCTGGACGATAAATAAGATTATAGACAATGATAATAGGGTTGACATGCAACACACTGCAGGTAATAAGCAGTAACATACACAATGCCGGATCATGCACTGGAGTAGTAGCCCCTGATATTCAAGTTCACGTTATTCTGTGGGCAGCAACAATCAGTTGCCACCAACAGAGAGCTCTGTTGGAGGCAAGAAAAGGAGGCAAGATTCATTTGGGTGATAAGTTGTATGTCTGTGCAGCGAACTGTTAAAGCTGCAGAGTGCTGAATTGTAAAAAATGGCCTGGTCACCTGGGGGTGTAAGCCTGTGGTCCTCGAGAGGTTAAAAACACAATACAAACATAACTGGCTTTTGTGGGGAAAAAAAACTGTTAAAGGGTTAAATTCCCTAAAATGTTTCAGCCTTCTGATCTATCAGCTGCGGTGGCAAAATTCTGATCAGTCTCTAAAAATATCTGAATGGTGTGTTGGTTTTTAAACAAAACAATCAATCAAGAAAACGGATTGTATTTAAAAGAGCTGAAGGAAACATTTGATGGTCTGTGGCCACCTTTATATAGCTTTTGGCACACAGTGCTTTAACCCTTCAGCACTTACATTTATGTATCTATACTGGTATGAGGTGTTGGGTGGTATATCTGTGATGCCATGTGGCACCTTGCTGTGTATTGGGGCTCCCAGTCTGTACATTACATGTGCTGCAAGGCGGGAGGCATCTGCTCTATTGTTGGACTGGATTGATTGATGTGATTGTTTCTATTGGATCTTATGGGTGGGTCGCTGTGTTTTTTTTTTCTTGGTTTTATCTTTTTATCTATTGAGTTTGTGTCTGACCTGGTCTTTATTATCTGTAACTGCTACGGCAACACACAAGACTGCTGACAGGACAATGACTATTCTCTGTTATTATTTCTCCAACAGATTATGGTGCAGACGATAATGGTGCGCACTACATTTACCAGCAGGAAACTCCATTGCAGAAAAAATACACAGCAGACGTCACCATGAGGACAAATCACCACATCTCTCCAATCCTGAGGAATCTTCTGATAGATCCTATCCTGTTAGCTCAAATACCCATCCTTTTTTATCTTCTGAGTGTGGGAAATGTTTGTGTTTGAAAACTGGTCTACGTTAACATCACAGAATTCATACAGGATAGCGTCCTTCCTCATGTTCAAAGTGTGGGAAATGCTTCAGTTCGAAATCTGATCTTGTTAGAAATCTAAGAAATCACACAGGAAAGCGGTCTTATCCATGTTCCGAATGTTGAAAATCTTCCTTTGTCAAATCAAATTTTATTAAACATCAGAGAATTCACACAGGAGAGCGTCCACATTCATGTCCAGAGTGTGGTAAATGTTTTACGCAGAAAGGTAGTCTTATTATACATCCGAGAAGTCACACAGGAGAGCATCCTTTTACATGTTCTGAATGTGGGAAATGTTTCATTCGTAAATGTATTTTTCTCAGACATCACAAAGGAGAACATCCTTATTCATGTCCAGAGTGTGGGAAATGTTTCAGACAGAAGGTAATCTTACTACACATCAGAAAAATCATGGGTGAGCGTCCTTTTACATGTTCTGAATGCGTGAAATTGTTGTCAGAAATGTTTTTCTTAGACATCACTGGAGACACAAAGGAGAGCGTCCATATTTGTGTTCAGAGTGTGGGAAATGTTTCAGTCAGAAAGCAGGTTTTAATAAACTTCAGAGAAGTCACACAGAAAAGCATCCTTAGTCATGTCAGGAGGAAAGTTACAGTCAGGCAGCTTATGAAGCTACGGGGAAACAAGCACACGTCTCCTGGAAGCACATATTATTAGAGCAGCAGCAATGACGTGGCCTCACAGTGCTGGAACTACACTATAGATGTCACCTGCTCTACATTCAGGACTTTCTTCAAGCTGGGGACTCACCCTAACCTCTCATTTCTTGCTGATCATCTCACAGGACCTATGCTAGAAGATTACTGGGGAAGACTAGAGTTATTAGTTACCTGGTAACATTGTTTCCAGTAATCTTCCAGGACAAGTGTCCCCCAGGCTTTCCTGGTCACCTGCTATGAGTCAGACTGTATGCCCATATGACTGACATATAACCCAACTCATTGTTTACAGCGGTGGAGCGCATATGGAGAGCGCGTCCGCCGCTTATCCAAAGGGAGCTGAGCGCCATTGTGCTCCAGTGATGGCAGAGACAGGCTGAGACCCAGAGGCTTGCGCTTTAGCGTGGATCTCGGCGTTCCGCCACCATGAGCAGCCAGTGGATCTTACACCCCCGAGGACTGGAGCTCCACACCTGTGCTTTAGGCAGTGTTAGCATTTGTTAAATTGCATGCATGTTTTTGCATGCAAATTTGCCTATTAATTTAAAACCAGTTTTGGTCAGTGGGATAGTTAACACTAAAGGAGCCATTTTCTTTGGTTACTTTTTTGGGCACGTTCCTTTAATTTTTCATCTCCTTAGTGAACCTTACAAATTTACTTTATTGTTCACATTGCAGCGCTGCTTTCATTCATTCGCCTAACTATGGTACTCATCATACCTAAATCTATGTCTTGTTTTTGTTTTGGTTTTTAAGGCCAAATTAGGGTTTTTGTGGGGGTTTTTTTTGTTTGTTTTTACTATTTTCTATGCATTTTAACTACTTTACCCCCCGCAGTACGGATTTCTCTTTTTCCACCCTGTCACCACCAATGGACGGAGAAATCCGTACCTGACGCCGCACCCGCCGCTGTCCGCACTCCCGCTCGCTCGTCCGCGTGCCTCTGCGCTCGTGCACGCCGCCGCCCGCTCGGAGATCAATGAATGGGAAAAACCTTTCCCGTTCGTTGATCTAAGCCCCCGCAATGATCAGTTGCTTCTACGAGAAACAGCGCGATCATTGTGAAAAAAAAGTTGCCCAGGCTCCCTGAACTTCCTGAAAGCGTACTTCCTGTACGCTTGCAGGTCGCATAAACAAAAACTCACTGTGGCCAAATAGTAAAACTATACTCTAAAGCATTTTTCATATACAAATACATTAGTTAAACATTAAAAATTAACTCATTACCTCCCACACTCCCCAATTTTTTTTTTTGTAATTAAAAAAAAAAAAAAAAATACAATTAAAAAAAATACATAGTTACCTTAGGGACTGAACTTTTTAAATATTTATGTCAAGAGGGTATAACACTGTTACTTTATAAACTATGGGCTTGTAATTAGGGATGGACGCAAAACTGAAAAAAATGCACTTTTATTTCCAAATAAAATATTGGCGCCAAACATTGTGATAGGGACATAATTTAAAGAGAGTCTGAAGCGAGAATAGATCTTGAAGCGAGAATAGATCTCGCTTCAGACCTCATAGCTAGCAGGGGCATGCGTGCCCCTGCTAAAACGCCGCTATAGCGCGGCTTAACGGGGGTCCCTGTCCCCCCAAACCCCCTCCGAGCAGCGGGGGAGCGCTTCCTGGTTGGGGCAGGGCTAACCGCCGCAGCCCTGCCCCATGCGCGTCTGTCAGACGCGTACCTCCGCCTCTCCCCCGCCCCTCTCAGTCTTCCTTCACTGAGAGGGGCGGGGGAGAGGCGGCGATGCGCGTCTGATAGACGCGACTGGAGGCAGGGCTGCAGCCGTTAGCCCTGCCTCCAGGAAGATCAGCTCCAGCGACCTTTTTCCGACCCAGGTTTGCGGGGGGTGGGTTGGGGGTGAAGGGACCCCCGTTAAGCCGCGGGATAGCGGCGTTTTAGCAGGGGCACACGTGCCCCTGCTATATATAAGACCTGAAGCGAGATTTAGTCTCGCTTCAGTGTCTCTTTAAACGGTCTTATAACCGGGACAAAAGGGCAAATACATTTCATGGGTTTTAATTACAGTAGCATGCATTATTTAAAAACTATGAAGGCCAAAAACTGAAAAATAATGAATTTTTTCCCACATTTTTCCTATTTTCCCATTAAAACACATTTAGAATAAAATAATTCTTGGCATAATGTCCCACCTAAAGAAAGCTTAATTGGTGGCGAAAAAAAACAAGATATAGTTCATTTCATTGTGATAAGTAATGATAAAGTTATAGATGAATGAATGGAAGGAGCGCTGGAAGGTGAAAATTGCTCTGGTGCTCAAGGGGTAAAACCCCTCAGTGGTGAAGTGGTTAAAGGGGTGAAATTGAAGAATGACAATGGGTATCATTCATAAAGAGGCTGTCGGTAGTGCGGGAAAACACCGTTCTTCTCCGCAACCGGTAATTAAGACTTCTGGGTGGTCATTCATAAAGAAGTTGCCTGTTGCGGTAGAAGTGCGGAGGTTTTCTGGAGGAAGCTGGCGGTAGTGTGGCGGAAGACATGCGGAAACATAAAAGCTGCCCGATTCCTTCCGTGCACTGCTCTGTCTGATGCTGCTTGGGAGGTCCGTCCCATTCATTTACACGTATTCCGCCCGCCTATCGCTACTGTTGAGCAAGCGGTATTTTCCTTCTGCATACCGCTTGCTCTAATCTTTATGAATGGACGTGTTTGTTACTTTTTCTAGATAAATCTAGAAAAACTCCGCACAAGGCGGAAATGTATCGCTCTGTCAGCTTTTCATGCGGAAAGAGCCTTTATGAATGGGGATTTTGCAGAGTGGTCGGTAAAGTCACCGGTATTAAGCATTTCCGCATGCGGAAATGCTTTATGAATGATAGCCAATGTCTTCATTAAACAATGCTATTGTAGATAAAACTCACACATGTTGTTTGCCCATTTGTCCTGGTTATCACAACATTTAGGTTATGTTACTAGTACAATTACATTATTGTATTTAGAAATAAAGGTGTATTTCGTTTTCCATGTTGTGAACAGAAGCCGTGGCTGTGACCATGGATGCAACAGGATCCCCTCCGTTGCAGATGCCCATCTTGCCAGGTCGTCATCGCCTGCGCAAGCACGTGTCCGTGTCACTCACAATTGCGCTCGCATAATCTGGAATGATCTGCGCAGGTGAAGAACTACTGCACCTGCACAGAACACTCTAGACTACGTAAGTGCGATGGCGAGGTGGGCATCTACATCTAAGCCAATGGGAACCGGTGGTTAAAGGAGTCATCAGGGGAAAACAGGTAAAATAAGTGGTACTTACCAGGGGCTTCCTCCAGCTCCAAGGACGTCCCTCGCCGCAGCTCTGCCCGCAGCCGTTCGCCGCAGGTCCGTCCCGGGCCCCGGCGATGACATCAGAGCGACCCAGAGGTCGCTCTGTACTGCGCCTGCGCGAGCGGCGCTGTCAATCATCGCCACGTGGGCCAGGGCGGACTGTGCAGACGCAGTAGTACTGCATGGGTCCCAAAATTAGAGCTGTGTATTGCAATGCCTGACAGCATAGGTCCTCAGAATATGACTGTCTACCGCAATGCCTGACATCGCAGGTCCTGCGAGGGAGCCTCTCTTTGCGGTTTACTGCAATGCCTGACAGCATAGGTCCTCAGAATATCACTGTCTACCGCAATGCCTAACATCAAAGGTCCTGCTAGGGAGGCTGTTTACTGCAATGCCTGACAGTGCTGGGCCTGAAAGGGGGGCTGTCCTCTGCAGTGCCTGTCCTGAGCAGAGCAGTGTCCCCAGTAATAATACCTGACCCCCTATCCCGTCTCATTACTAAGGCGAGTCCCCTTCTCAGGAAGGAAGACTCATACAGTCAGCCATACTGAGACTTCCTTTCAGTCAGAATCCGGCCAGTCTGGCCCTCACATGTCAGGCGTTGCTATAGACAGCTCTCCTACCCATAACCGCCCGGGGTAGGCGGGCTCCTCCCTCTTTCCCCGGCACTCCATAGTGGTGACACGCGCTGCTCTCTCTCCGCTCCGGAGTTCTATTACCCGCCTGTGAAGTAAGTGGCGCGGCCGGGGCTGCTGCGTGCGGAGTGTGCGGCGCTCCCGGGGCTCGGTCTGTAGAGGGTTCGCACTGCTATTCCTCCTGCAGGGGGAGGATGGGCGCCTCGTGTGTTCTGGTGGGGGAGGGGAGTTGCCTCATTCACCAGAACCATGGAGTGCTTGTCCTGATTATCCAACCAGAAGCCTTGTTTCATTCAATAGCGCAGTCCTGATTGGTGGTTCTCAGCAGCTGCACCAGTTTTGCTTGCTCTGGTCTGGGAATATTCCTGCAAAGCTCAGGAGGTTGATCAGAAAGTTGTGAAGTGCCAGATGATTGGTGGACTCTGATCTGCTCCTGTCCAAGCATAGAGTCAGACCTGAAGCAAGGAAGCTCACTTCAGATACATGCCTATGTAGAGATGTAGAGAGGTTTCTGGGGTACTTATCCGTTAGCCGGGCGCATCCGGCAGGTGGCGCTGTTGTAGCGAATTTCATTCATGCTTAGTTAATGTAGTGCTGTGTGAATGGAAGCGCCGCAGGTGGCGCTAATTACATTGATACGGCACATAACAATAACGGTGTTAATGGGAACTAATATGTATTTCAAGTGGCCGGAACTGTTACTTAATGCAATTAAAATAAAGGCGGCGGCAATTTAACAGATGAAGCCGCCGCCTTCGTCTGTTCTTCGTCTTCTTCTCCCCCTTTGCCCTCCTCTGGCTTCTATACAATGCTGGGGGGGGGAAATGCGTCTCCCCCCAGAGTCGTTCGTCGCAAGAAAACAAACAGGATTCCCTTCCGCGACGAACGACTCTGGGGGGAGACGCATGTCCCCGCAGGCTGCCAGCATTGTATAGAAGCCAGAGGAGGGCAAAGTGGGAGAAGAAGACGAAGAACAGACGAAGGCGGCGGCTTCATCTGTTACATTGCCGCCGCCTTCATTTTAATTGCATTAAGTAACCGTTCCGGCCACTTGAAATACATATTAGTTCCCATTAACACTGTTATTATGTGCCGTATCAATGCAATTAGCGCCACCTGCGGCGCTTCCATTCACACAGCACTACATTAACTAAGCATGAATGAAATTCGCTACAACAGCGCCACCTGCCGGATGCGCCCGGCTAACGGATAAGTACCGTTTCTGGTTATTATAGAGCCTCCCCAGTGCTCTCTTCATCCTGGTATTCCACTGCCATCCACCATTGTTGTTATGTGACCAGCTGTGTCTTAGGCACTCCTTGGGCAGCCTTTGGAACTACTCGCATCCCTGAGTGCTTTTGAAAACGCGAGAATCCGTACTGAGTATGCGCAAGTCCAGATTTGCATGTGCCTAGCACAAATGTGCTTTTGTTTTGAAATACTCATGGGTGTGAGTACTTCTGAAGGCTGCCTGAAGTTTTGCTGAAGAGGTATTTGATCTAACAGGTCATATAACTGGGGATGGTGCTGGAATGGTGGGATGGACCAAGGTTGGGAAAGGCTTTAAAGGGGAACTGAAGAGAGAGGTATATGGAGGCTGTCATGTTTATTTCCTTGTAATCAATACCAGTTGCCTGGCAGCCCTGCTGGTCTATTTCTCTGCAGTCTTATCTGAGTAAAACCAGAAACAAGCATGCAGCTAGTCTTGTCAGATCAGACTTATAAGTCTGAACCACTGAAACACCTGATCTGCTGCATGCTTGTTCAGGGGCTATGGCTAATAGTATTAGAGGCAGAGGATCAGCAGGGCTGCCAGGTAACTGGTATTGTCTAAAAGGAAATAAACATGACAGCCTCCATATACCTCTCTCTTCAGTTCCCCTTTAAAGTATCCAAAACCATCCCACTACATAGGCAAGTATCTAACTTGAGTGAGTTTCCTGTCTTCAGGTTCACCTAAAGAGTACTTGAGCTGAAGATTAGTCACCATAAGGACGGATGGGGAGGGTCAGGGGGATAAATACCTACCTGTTGTGATGTCTTTGGGGCAGTACGGTGTTAGCTATGTTTCCGAAGTCTGCCGACAGGGACGGATCTAGACCAAGTTGCGCCTGGGGCAAGGTCAGGTTTTGGCGCCTAAACTGCAATTCCCCATCCAAATTTTGCCGCCTTTTTAAGAATTCAACAAACTGCGCCTGGGGCAAGAGACCCGCTTGCCCCCCCCCCCCCCCCTAGATCCGTCCCTGTCTGCCGAAGATCTTTGGTAACCTGCCTACCCACACAGGTAGCTGTAGCCAGAGTTGCGCTGGCCACTTTAAATTGAACTCAGAACCAGGGCTGTGGAGTCTGTACAAAAATCTTCCAACTCGGACTCCTCAGTTTATGAAACCTTGGACTCCAACTTTGACTCCGGGGACCCAAAATGACTCAGACTCCTTAGTCTGAGGGCTCGTTTCCACTATCGCGAATCTGCATGCGTCCAACGCATGCAGATCCGCACATGTAATACAAGTGGATGGGCCTGTTTCCACTGTAGCGTTGTTGAGGTGCGTTTTTTTCAGCGTGAAAAAAACGCACAAAAGAGCCAACGATTTCGCCTGCGTCGGGAATCCGTGCGAATCGCCGCTAATGTATTTAATAGTAAAAACGCATGCGTTTGTTACATGCGTTTTTACCCGCGATTTCGCGTGCGATTTCGCACCTTTTTCAATTTTATTTAGCCCTGGCAGTGTCATGGTTAATTTCGCATGGCACCCTGCCATGCGAAATCGCATGCGAAATCGCGGGTAAAAACGCATGTGGAAACGCATCCGCATGCGTTTTTACAAGCGTCGGAATGCGGCCGAAATCGCGTCGCAACAGTGGGAACGAGCCCTTATACTTACCAGGGCTGTGGATTTTGTACAAAATCATCTGAATCTGACTCTTGACACCTTAGTTTATGAAATCACCGACTCCGGGTACACAAAATTGCTCCGACTCCTTGACTCCAACTCCACAGCCCTGCTCAGAACTCCTCTCTGCTCTAAAAGATACACAACAGCGAAATAACCTAAAAGCAAAACAAAACAATTTCTTTGTTACATCTGATACACATCCTAAAATAAATCTGCACAGTTTCTACTTCCTGATTCATGGAAGCAGACACATTGTTTACAGCCTGTACTTTAAAATGGGCTTATCTGCCATAGGCAGTCATGTAGCACGGGGGAGATCAAATTACAACTAGTGATTAGACACAAATGAGGGGGAATTACACAGGCTAAACTCTTGAAATACATACAGGGTGCATTTCTGTTATGTTTTCCTTGTGTCCTGTGCAAGAGTTCAGGTCCACTTTAACAAAAGCAAAACACCAGGGCCCAACTCGGAGGGGAGGTTCACCTGCCCTGGAGGAATAAAGCCAGGGCAGGGAAGTATTTAACCCTGCACCCCCCTCCATCATTTAGACAGCTTGTCATGACAGGCTCTGCCATTTACACCTCAAGTATAAAGAGGAACTGTAGTGAAAATAATGCGGTTAATAAAATTGCTTATATTTTTGCTAAATCCATTTATAAATTTAGTCAGTGTTTGCCCATTGTAAAGTCTTTCCTCTCCCTGATTTGCAATCTGAAATGTATTACAGGTGGTGACACCCTTAGCCCTGTCAGGTGATCTCTGCGGAATGTTTGTTTAATGAGGGTTCCAAAGCCAGTACAAAATAAACCTGGTCTGTCAGAATGCGGTAGGTGGGGGGATTCCGCATTGCTAATCAGCCTAGGCCAGTGATGGCTAACCTTGGCACTCCAGCTGTGGCGGAACTACAAGTCCCATGAGGCATTGCAATACTTTGACAGCTCTAAGCATAACTCGGGGAGGCAGATGCATGATGGGATTTGTAGTCTTGGCACAGCTGGAGTGCCAAGGTTAGCCATCACTGGCCTAGGCTAATGGTCACGGAGAGGGCGGGGCTACATTAAATATACAATTTACTGCATTCTATCTCACTACATTGCCTCTTTAATGTAATGCAGCTACGGGGCTAACTGACCATCGCATGAAGTTGAATTCCACAAAGTATTAAAGGCATCCCCCTAGCTGCTTCACATCTGTTTCTGCAATGCACTCTCCTTTACCGGTTTTCCCTTGTTTATAATATGCTTTGAAATTCACTTACCACTTTTTCCATTTGTGAAGTTGGCGTGCCTTTCTCGCTATTAAAGCAATCGTGATGCCTTATATAAAATCCCACGCTTGTTCTTTAATTTCCTCTTCTCTCTCCCACACAGGATGCGTTACGTATCCTCCTATCTGCTGTGCGTGCTTGGCGGCAATGACAATCCTTCCATCGCTGACCTGAAGAAGGTACTAGACAGCGTAGGCATTGAGCTGGACAAGGAGCGTGCCGACAAGGTAATTGCATCTGATGTCTGTAAAGCAGACCTACAGCATACGCTCAGCCTCCTCTCTACACAGTATCCTGGATTACCAGTGTAATGAAGGCTTTCTCTGTCCCAGAATCATGGGTGCTAGTTTGGTCAATAATGAAGATTATCAAAGAAAACTGAGCCTCTTCTATTACAGACCTGCATAGAGGCAAAGGCAGGCTGGACCAGGTGTAAATCTCCCAGCATGCATCTTGGTACACATCCGAAGTAGAGGTTCCCAATGCAGGGAAACTTCAGATATTTATGATACATTATATGTCCCTTTACCTCTCTAGCGGTATTGATGGTTATACACGTCAATACAAAACATGCTGTGAACAGTATTGATGTGCATACACGTCAGTACTCTCCTGCACTGTATACTAGACCCTTGTTTGGCATATTTTGGCAAGTTACTGGGGGAAAAAAGGTAATTAAAATTAATTGGATCACTTTTTACGCAGGAATCCTGGGAAAATTGAACGCTAGGGAGGTTAAGGAATATGGCAAGTAAAAAAAAAAAAAAAAAAATTCTTGGCTGGTACCATATCAATTGCCATCAATAGTAAACAGAGATGGGGGAGGAAGGAAGTTGAGTTTGTCTCCAAACTAGACTTGATCCGTGAGTTTGTAATTCTTTCTGACTAATGCAAGCACCTTGCAATTGGGTCAATCTGATGCACTTAGAAGGCACTCATGCTTGCTATATAGCCATAGCAGTTAAGGCACTTGTTTTTTCACTGACCTGAGAAAGTGGGCAAGCACCCACAAAATGCGTTATCTTTACATACATTTTACAAAAACAGTGCACAGATAACTTTAAGCTTATAATACAGAGTTTAATTATCCAGGTGTCAGGCTCATTTGATGAAAGGATTAATGCTGGGAATACACGTTTCGTTTTTGCCTTCGTTTTAGCCTTCGATTCGTTCGGTAAACGAAT